>NC_045453.1:41360657-41660657 GCF_002776525.5 Piliocolobus tephrosceles | reverse complement strand
CTGAACGTGGGGCAAAATACCTAAGGAGATATGAGCATCTCATAGTGGTCACAGCTTCTCAGACACAAACGTATGTGAGTAAATTATGAAAGTAAACTCTAAGTTTAATGCAGCACAAAATTGTTATATTTAATATAAATTAACAGATGCTATGAAAAACCACACTATGTTATTTTTAACAGAGACTGAAAAAAATTCTCTTTCCTCTTCAATTTAGTTTTGAATACTTACCTCTTATGAAAAATTGCCAGGAATCTTGATTCTGGGATGGTTAGTAAGTTATATATTTAAAGCAAAAAGATACAAGCTCTGGTAGAGTGGGATGAGGCACTTCACAGCCCTGCTGGCGTTGATGCACGTGGCACATACAAGGCTTGGCAGCAGCTTCCCACTTACTATGGCTCCATCGAACAGAGGCCCAAAAAATGGAACCTGTTGATTTGAAATGGAAAAACAAATTTTAAAAACTGGTAAAAGTCAAATCAAAGATATGAGAGTAGCTGACTGATGTCAGACCTGCAATAAGCATGTAAGCTGTCACCCACAGAGCAGACACTGATGTTAACAGGACGCAGGTCCAGGGCTTTCAAATCGAGTGAAGCAGGACTGCTCCACAATGCTCCTCTACTAGGCATTCTCCAGCCAAACTTTCAATGACAAAATCTTACCAGGTTATTCGTTTTTTCTCTTCTGTTGTCATTTATAGAAATGGCGTTGCTCTTAAGTGCCTACATCATGTGAATTATGCAAGATACACAGACATGCTTCACTGCACAACACTAGTCTTGCATCCATCTGAAACCAGTTATGGAATTCGTAATGTTCCTGCCACTGGTCCTGATGTATATTAACTCTTAAAGGAGATGATGACAATCCCTGTCAACAACTACAAAGTCCCACACAGTCCTCATTCTTCTTGACTTTTCCCCACTCTGCTTCCAAGATACTGTATTACCTTCATTTCCTTCTACTTTTTTTTTGAGACAGGGTCTCCTTCTGTCACCCAACCTGGAGTGCAGGGGCACAATCACAGCCCATTGCAGCCTAGCACTTCTGGGTTCAAGCATCCTCCCATCTCAGTCTCCTGAGTAGCTGGAATTACAGTCACACCACCACACCCGGCTTCTGTTTTTAATAGAGACTGGCTTTTCTTAGCTGAACCCATTTCTGTTATGTGGAAAACTCACAAGTTTCTGTACTTGCCTTTTTTTGGATTTATTTCTTTTCTCTCCTTTTTCCCCCATTAGAATTTCTTTAATTTTATTCACTAATATGGAGATTGTAAGCTCCATGAGATTACAACTCTTACATGAGCTCCATGAGATCATGGAACTCTTATATTCATTCACTTATTACTTGCCTATTCATGTATTCAGAAAATATTTATTATGTGATGGACACTGTTCTTCTCACTGGGGAAACAACAGTGAATAGTACAAAAATCCCTGAATGTATTGAGCTTGGAATTTATTGGAGATTTCAGATAATAAACAGTATAAACATATAAAATATATGATAGGCAGGAAAAGTGCTAAGGTAAAAATAAAGCAGGGAAGAGCAATAGAACTTGATATTTGGGAGGGGTCTCCAGTTGGCTCTAATGGCCAGGGAGGGCTTTAAGGAGAGGATGACATTTCAGTAAAGGCCTAAAGACAGTGATGAATGAACCACAGCTATGAGAATATCCAATGGAAGAACATTCCAGGCAGAGTAACAGCACAGGCCTTGTGGTGGGAGTAGAATTACTATGTTTAAGCAACAGCAAGGAAGTCACCATGGCTGGGGCCAAGCGAATAAAAGGAAGAATTAAGAGCTAAAGTCAAGCAGATCACAAGGGGGCTTTATAGCAAGTTTTAAGGGTTCTGGATTTCTATTCTGAGTAAGATCAAAGCCTCCTGAGGGTTTAGGGAAGCAGGGGATATGATCTAACTTACATTTCAAAGGTATTGTTTTGGCACCTGTGTTGAGAAAACTGCAAAGGGGAATTAGGTAGACTAGCTGGTGACTACTGAATAACCTAGGCAAGAGATGGTAATGGCTTGGATCAGAATGGCAGCAGAAGTGGAGAAAGGTGATAGATACATTTTGAAGGTAGAGTTGTCAGGATTTGTTGAGGATGGTTAATGAGATGGGAGAGACAGAGAGGTGTCAAGGATGATGACACAGTTTCTAGCCTGGCCACTGGAAGGCTGTAGCTACCTTTTCCTGAAATGGAGAAGACTGAGAGAGAGGGTCATTAGCTCAACTTCAGACATGCTAAGTATCCAGTGATGATGTATTGAGCAGGTGTAGATATACCATGCTAGAGTCAGGGGAAAGGCCTAGGTTGGAGCTGTTCATTTAGAGACGATGCTTCTAGCCATGAGATCAGATAACATCAACAAAAGATCAAGAAAAGAGACTCAAGGACTCTACGCTCTGGCTTCCCAATGTTTAGAGCTTAGAGAAATGAGAAACAATTAGAAAAGAAGTGGGTAGAGATGGAGGAAGAAAACCCCTTCTAAGTAGCACTGTACCTGACACACAATTGGAAGGCAAATACCTGCTAAATGAGTTACATTCATTAATATTTTAAATAATTTAAGTTAATGAATGTGGGTCTCCATCCTAGGTCTTTTAAATTCTCTCAAAAACTATTTATTTGTAAAGCCCCTTTTCTGTGGTTGGCATTGGTGAAGGGGCTTGGATACAATAATGAACGAGAGACTGTCTCTGCCCATAAAGAGCTGACATGATAAGAAAACTATGGACTAACATCTCTCAGCAATGATGCAAAAATCCTTTATAAATTTTTAGTAAATTAAACCCAGCAAGATTTTTAAAAAAGGACAATATATCTTGATCAAGCAGAATTTTCCATTGGAACTCAAGGTTCATTTAACATTCATAAATCCATCAATGCAATTTATTTTAGCAATGTGCAAAAATTCACATTGACAAAATACAGAAAAAAAACAATATGACTTTAACAGATACAGAACAAGCATTAAATAAAATTTAACTCATTCATAATTAGAAAAACAAAACAGAACAAAAACGCTCAGTAAACCAGGAACAGAAGGGAAACGCCTCAATTTAATGAGAGCTTAAAGGGGGAAAAAGGTGTCATAATTAATGATGAAAGATTAAGTGTTTTCTAAAAGGGATCTGAAAAGGCAAGGATGTCTATGTTCACCTCTTCTACTCAACATTTTTGAAGATCCTAGTCACTATAAGAAAGAAAATTAAGAGAAAGAAAGAAGAAGGGTAGGGGAGACGAAGGGAACATAAAGGTTAGAAAGAAGTAAAATTGTTTTTATTCACAGATAACACAATTATGTATATGAAAAGTCCAAAGAAATTTAATTAGAACTAGTGAGTGAATTTTGATAAGTCTCAGCAAACAATATACTCCTCAAATCAATTATATTTCTGAATGTTAGCAACCAACGATTGGGAAAAGACCTGTAAAAACATTGTTTATAATTGCATCAAAACAGAATAAATTTGATAAAAGAATATGCAAGACATCTATATTGAAAACTACCAAACAATGATGAGATAAATTAAAGACAAGTTAAATAAATGGAAAGATGTACAATGTTCATGGACTGGAAGTTTCAATATTGTTAAGATATCAATTCTGCTAAAATTAAGCTACAGATTCAACAAAACCCAATCAAAATTCTGGCAAGCTTTTAAAAAATATACATGTACCAAATACTTTTAAGTTCACATGGGAATGAAAAGACATAAATTAGTCAAGATGATAATAATAAGACTTCTATTACCTAATTTCAAGGTACACTATAAAAATATAATAATTAAGAAATCATTATAGTGGTACCAGGATAAACAAATATTTCAATAAAACAAAATACAGAGTCCAAGAATAGAGTCATACCTACATGGTAATTGATTTGCAATAAAGGCAGCATATCAGTCTGGTGGAAGAAAAAAGTCTGTTTCAATAAAGACATTGGAACAACTGGAAAGCCATATGGAAAAGTGAACCTCGACCTCCATCTCATATCACACACAAAAATTGAGAGGATTATAGACTGAAATATTAAAGCTCAAACCATAAAGCTTCTAGAAAAAAATATGAGAAAATCACCACGACCTTAGGATAGGCAAGGATTTTTCAGGGTACAAAAGGCATAAATCATAAAAGAAAGAAAATACATTGGACTTTATTTAATTTCTAAAACTCTGCCCATCACAAAAATGAAAAGGCAAGTTATACATATTCACCAAACAGAACACAGCCACAAGGTCCATCCAGAGGAGAACAAATTAAAAGTTTGTGTTATATTCACCCAACAGAATATTCCACAGTAATGAAAATGAATAAACCATAACTACATGCAACATCATTAAAATAATTCAAATACAATGATGAGTGAAAGAAACAGACACTAAAAAGTTCATACTACATAATTCCATTCCCAGAAAGTTCAAAATCAAGTAAAATGAATCAACAGGCCCAAAAGTCAGAATAGCGGCCACTTTTTCATTGTATTAGTGATTGAGATGGGGCACGAGTGAGAATTCTGGGGGCTGGCAATATCCTCTATGTTGATCTGGGGTGGTATTACACAAGCGTGTTCACTTTGAAAACATTCATCATACTGTACACTTACAATGTGTGTCCTTTTCAATATTAATACATTTCCAAGGAAACGTTTTCCAGAAAACAGCAAGAATACAGAGGATCTGAACAAGACAACTAACAAACTCATCATAATGGAAACATATAAAATACTCTACCCAACAATTGCAGAAAACACATTTCAAGCATGTACAGAATACTTTTTAAAATTGACCATATCCTCAGCCAAGGATCCACGAATACAGTCAGTAGGGTCTAATTCCAACCTGGCACCTCCTTGTGTATGGCTTGCAAGCTAAGAATGCTTTTTTACTTTGTAAATAGTTGGAAAATAATTAAAAGAGTATTTTGCAATGTGAAAATTATGAGATTTAAATTTCAGTTCATAAATAAAGTTTTAATGGAACATGGCCAGAGTTATCCACTTACACACTTTCATTTTTTTTTTTTTTTTGGAGACAGAGTCTCACTCTGTTGCCCAGGCTAGAGTGCAGTGGCTCAATCTTGGCTCACAGCAACTTCCACCTCTTGGGTTCAAGCGATTCTGGTGCCTCAGCCTCCCAAGTAGCCGAGACTATAGGCTTGTGCCACCAAGCCCAGCTAATTTTTTTGTACTTTTAGTAGAGACGGGGTTTCACCATGTTGGCCAGACTGGTCTCGATTTCCTGGCCTCGAGTGATCCATGCACCTCAGCCTCCCAAAGTGCTGGGATAATAGGCGTGAGCCTCCGTGTCTGGCCCACTTACACATTTTCTATGGCTATTTTTGCACAATAATGGCAGAGTTATTTAGTTGTGACAGACTCAAGGCCTAAAATATTTACTATCTGGCCCTTTACAAAAAATGTTTGTTGGCCTCTGTTCTAGGTCATAAAGCAAATCTCAATAAATATCAAGGGGTGGGAATTTTACAATCCATATTCTGTGCCCAAAAAGCTATCGACAATAAACAACAAAAGGATAATTGGCATAAACCTCTACGTTTAGAAATTAAGAAATACACTTCTAAATAACTCATGGGTCAACAAAATATTGAAATGGAAATTTAGCAATATGTCAAGCTAACTGATGAAATAAGACTAGTAGATATTTATAACTTACACCTTATAGCAGTGCTTACAGGGACCGTGTAGAATCAAATGCTCGTATTACAAAGAAATAAAGACTGCCACACAATGAGATAGGCACCCATCTCAAGAAGTACTGAAAAACCAAAAGAATCAAACAAATCCATGTCCTTTGCAGTAACATGGATGCAGCTGCAGGCCATTATCCCAAGCAAATTAACACAGAAACCGAAAATCAAATATCGTATGTTCTCACTTATAAGTGGGAGCTAAACACTGAGGACTCATGGACATAAAGTTAACAACAAAAATTGTATAAAAAGATGGCAACAACAGAAACTGGGAACTAGTAGAAGGGGGAGGGAGGGGAGCAAGGGTCGAAAAATTAACTATTGGGTACTAAGCTCAGTACCTGGGTGATAGGACCATTCATACTCCAAACCTCAGCATCATGCAATATACCCAGGTAACAAACCTGCACATGTACTCCTGGAATCTAAAATAAAAGTTGAAAAAAAAAAAAGGTTGGTTCTTTGAAAAACGTCTAACACAATTGACATTTCTTTGGCACGGTGAATCAAGAAAACAAAAGCACAAATAAATAATATTAGAAATAAAAAGGAATCCAACTATAGATACCTAGAAAATATACGTAGTTTTATGCTATAAATTTGAAAATTTAGATGAAATGGCCAAATGCGAAGAAAAATACAATTTAGCAAACACAGACACAAGACGATATATAAAAGCTATAATTCTATGAGCTTTAAAGTAGATGAAACATAGTAGAAAAACACATTTTAACAAGGAAAAGCCAGCTCAGATGCCTTCACTGGCAAATTCTATAAAATCTTCAACGAACAAATAACTATTATTTTGGAGAAACTTCTATAGTACAGGAAAAGAGAAAACAAACTCATTTCATTAGGCTAGTACAATCTTAATACCAAAATGAGGGGCCAGTCTCACTCATGAACATGCATACAAAAACCCTAACAAAATATTAGCAAGCCAATTCCATAATGTGCAAAAATAACAATATCATGACCAAGTTGGGTATATCCCAAGAACACAATTCTCAGTAAAAATCAGTCTGTATACAACCACATTAATAGACCGAATGACAAAATTTGGGTAATCATCTCAAAAGATATTTAAACAAGTGTTTCATAAAATTCAAAATCCAGTTAAGGAAAAAAATTCTTAGCAATCCTGAAATAGAAGGGAACTTCCTTAATCTGTTAAAGAATATCTACAGTATTCCAGAGCAACTGCTAAATAGTGAAACATTGAGAACCTGATGTGGGAGACTGTGAAGGAGAAATGAAATGTCCCCCTACATCACATCTACCAACATTTGCACTGGAGATCCTTGCCAATACAGTAATGCAAGACACAAATAGAGGATTATGAAGTAAAAAGGAAGAAGTAAAACTGTCATTTTTTTAGATGATATAACTGTACTCACAGAATCTCCAAAATAATCTATGGCATATGGTCAGAATTAGTAAGAGGGTTCATCAAAGTCAACAGATACAGAATAAATTCACCAAAAATCCAAATGCATTTCTGTCCACCAGCAACAAATGGTTAGAAAAGGAAATATTATTTACAAAAGCATAAAAATATAAAATGATCTAACAAGGAAAGTATAAAGAAAGTTACAAAACTTTATTCAGAGATGTTAGTCTAAATAAATGAAATGATAGATTTGTTGCTGGACTAGAAGACTCAGTATTGTTGTGACTTTCCTTCCTAGATTGACCTATTGATTTAATGCACTGCATGTATGTATCTTGACAAGCTGACTCTGAGACATGTATAGAAATGAAATCGACTAAAAAAGCCACAGAAGAACTGGGTAGGGACTTGCCTTACCTCATAGCAAGATACATCCCAACCTGTGACAGTATGAGTAAGGCACATGGGACCAGTGGAGTTACAGGAGGGCCTACCCACACAGCCTCCTGCTTGTTTGATGATTGCTGAAAACTCATTCACCAAGCTAACTAGGATATATTCCCCCATAAGTTGGGGATACTGACCCATAAGATATGTTATGTCCTTTTTTCCTATCCCTATGATGATAGTCTCTGACTTTAGTTTTTAGTACTTAAGGAGTACTTTGGTACTTAAGTACTTCCTAGAAGAAGACAGTGTTCTCAGTGGGAAGTGGAAACTGATGGTCAGGTATTTTAGGCTCTGCAGACCACTGGACACTGAGGCAGTAAAGGAGACTCCAGTATAGACAGGGTGAGTGGTCCTGCCAGGAAAAACAGTGCTGCTGCTGTACAAAGTGGATGGGGAAGGGTTCTCATGGAGCACTCACTCCTGATCCCATGCTCAATGGTAAATTTAATGGAAGACGACATCAAGTATTAGTCCTAAACAGAACCTTATCTCGGTATTTCATCCTGCTGAGCGTGTATATTTCACAACACCTAAAGTTTCTGAGTGACTCCTAAGTGCCCTCTCCTAGCATGATGACCAAAGCCTGGGGATTAACAAGATTTTCCACGACTGCACACAAACTGAATTTCCTTACCACCTGCAGATTAGGAGCTCCACGTGGAGCCCCTATCATGTGTTCCTTGACTAAAGAAGTACAGTGCTCAGGGGAGGCACACACCTAGAAGGTGCAGCCCAAATTAATTTCTCTTTCTCAGGTTTGGGTCCAGATGAAGACACTTCATATCCAGGGACTCTTCTTGGCAAGATACTGTGAAAGCAAAGAAAGCCTTTTGCAGCAAAGTGATGACACTGAAGTCCACGTTGCAACACTAGCCAGCATGCCAGCACAAGGACGTGCCCAGTTGTTGGAGCAAGGACAAAAAAGAATCCTTGGGACACAGAAAATGATCTGAAAATACCCATTTGATTTGTGGGGATTAATCTTTCAAGGATGCAATGCAGACATCTTGATTGTTCAAAGCAGGGCAATGAACAACCGAACTCCGTTCCGATTCCTCACAGATAACCTCCAGCCTCCAGGATTGGAATACTGCCGAGAGGGAAGCCACATTGAAAACGACAAATGAAGAATGTGCGTGGCTTAACTTACCCAGTTTGGTCAGTTACTCATTCTGCTAAAAAACTGCAGGTATTGTGTTCATAACAATGATATGACTGATTTCTATGTCCAGATTTTTGGCACTGCCTTTATCATGGAAGAGGTGGGTAACTTAATACAAAGGTCTAGAATTCAAATTTCTCCTAGACTTCACACATATACCTATAATGTGAACACAGGATGTGTACACAGAATATAAAAAGCATCTGCATACAGGTGTGAAAACTGATACCTCTCCACTCTTAAAGAGATTCAGTCTACTGGGATTCAGGATGCTGGACTTGGTACCAGAATCAGGTACTCTTGGATAAATTATTTACACTCATATCAACTATATACATGTATGGAGCACAAGGGCAGTGTTGTCTGCCCTATGGGCCTCAGAGTGACTAAAAGGTTCAAATGCCCTACCAACCCCAAAAGCGTGTTGCAAATAGTACTGTCCTAATGAGAGGCAAGGTAAAACAACAACAACAATAACAACAAAAAAAGGTACAATTTTGAGATACATGTAAAAACCTTAAGAGAAATGTAAGATTTCTGAAAAACAGAATTTTTATTTCTCTACATTCCTATCTCTGTATTATATAAATAAGTTCTCTAAAATACCAGAAGATACAGCTTTTGGGAAAAATGAACACTCAGAAGACTCTAAAACTTTGTCTGAAAATTCTAAAGACTACAGTGAATCTTTCTGGGTCAAAAGAGGCAGAGATTTCACATGCCATCTGTTTAACAGTTATTCATTTGCATCATTTGATCAAAGTTCTGTTAAGCGCTGTGGGGGAATACAGATATGAAAAAGTCGAGACTCTGAAACTGTAAGTGGTTTGTCGGAGAGGTAAAACTATGTATTCAAGAAGGCAAAAGAGAAAAAAAGCTTTAAGGTGGACACAGATAAAATATTCTGAAGCTACAGAGAGTTCTTTTCTAGCTGAGAGAAGCCATAGAAGGCTTCATGTAGGAGGTGGTCATGACCATGGGTGTTGGCAGAGATTCATGGTGAGAAGAGTGGAGCACTCCGGACAAATGGTAAAAATAGGAATGAGAACATGAAGTGGGTCTGGCTGTCTTTTCTAGGGCAGGGTTCCCCAAAGGGCATTTCAAGAGATTCTAATTTAGCTGAGTGCTAGCTGGTTTATATGAATGCTGTGCCTACAGTTAATGATTGAAGTATTACAGATAAATAAACAGAAAGACTGTGGATAGAACATGGCAAAGGGCTGCACAGCGCTCCTGAGGGATTCCTGAGAGCAAAGTGAAGTCAGAGGTAGGGCCACAAAAGGAAGTGAGGCAGGTGTAGAGGTCTAGACTGGATCTGAGAAGAATGGAAAGCTCTGGAATAAGTATTTATGGAAATGCATGGAGATAAGTGAAAAGGCTGAAGAACAGGTGTGGGAAGCCAGATGATATGGGACTTGACGAAATGCCCTGCAGAAATTATCAGCTTGCTCTCAAGACTCTGCACTGCTGTACTTGCCCACCCCTGCTCATCTACCCAATTCATGTCCTGGTCATCCAAATGAAAGCAATACAGAGCACCAGGTAAGTTTCCCATCTTTTACTTACTGGAAAGGCTGAACTGAAGGCACCCTCACTGTGTGTCAGTAGGAGATAAGATCTGGTGGGTGATAAGAATTAGAAAGGCTGCAGATCTGCTGGGTGTTCCTCACAAATTAGGTGGCCAGAAACCAAAATGGTAAAGTCAGGTAGGAAAGAGTACACGTTTTTATACCTGGAGAGAAATACCAGTGCCCATCACAGAATGATGGAAAGAAAGGGTCTGTGAAGTCAATAGTAATTGCAATCATGATCACAATCTCTAAAACAGATCAATGTAACTGGTAGGGAATATTGCAACAGTGAATTAGAAAATAACTTTAGGTGAAGAAGCCAATAGGAAAAGAAACTGTGAAAGTTTCTACACACAGGCGAGAATGGGCAAGTGGAGGGTTGCCACTGGGCTGAGCAGACCAGAGCTGCTTTCCATGTAAGCACCTGGCCAAGGATGGTCGTCCTGAGAAGCTTGGCCCCAGCTGCGCCAAAGGTAAAATTTCCTCATCACTAAGGCATCAGGATCGTCCATCAAGGCTCAACCTGTACGAGACCTGTGGAACCTCATACTACAGGGCAGGTCTTCTCTTGGTGATCTGCCAATAACAAAGCACTGACCTCACGCGTTAGGGAAACCATGTGCAATACCCTAAATCCTGCATACAGACTTAGGAAAACAGAACTTCTTGGGGGCATTTCATTAGAACTACAAACAACATGTTTTTCCCACATTTCTAACCAGATCCTGTAAGTAAATCTCAGACAATCAAGAAGTTCTAATGAATAATGAGAGAATAAAGTACCAGACTGGAAATAATGAAGGATAAAAATGAGAGGCTAAAAGGGGGAAAAAAAGTAGTTTCTGGATATTCAGAGAGCTACGTGGACTTTGAGCTGGTCTTGTGCTCCAGTGATGCTGGTGCACAAACACACGGGTAAGGATGCCATCAGGGGTGTCCTGCATAAAGGTCAGAACAGACAACTTAAATGCTCCCTTCACATCTGAGATTTAGGATTCAAGGATCTGACACAGTTTCCCCCTCTGGGAAATTCACAATTCCACAGGGATTCTGAATTGAGAGGATGTGTTTGTACTTGTGCATTTATGCCTGAGATGTCAAAGTGGGTAACAGATAAATCTGCTAAGATATTGTACCAAAAGACAATAATTTTCCCATTGGGAAATACAATAGTAGTCACATTATTTACCAGAAACACCAAGGAGTCCATGCACTGAACATTTTATAAACATTTTATGAAAAGTAAACTGTGTTCAATCCTAAATGTCTTCTTGTGTGTTCTATGGTTCAGGGTGGGATGTGGGAAGGGGAAGGCCATGCACCATCCTCCAGAACACATAACTCCATGTAGCACCAGCAAAGCAGCACTCTCTGAGGACAGGCTGCTCAGGAAATGGTTCACTGGGCTTGGGCTAGATTCTTGAAGGTGGGAAAAGACAGATTTATATTCTGTTTTGCAGAGCCTGAGCCAGAAACGGAAAGGGATTTCCAAATAGTGAGAAAGTCAATATGGGAACAGTATGGCATCTCCATGAATATATTTTACAGATGGTTCATCACTTATTTGGGCCTATAAGTGATTCTCTTTTGATGCCTTTAGAGTCAATGATTCTTAGTGATTAGAGACGAAAATAATATACATAATAGATATTCTTGGATTACAAGACTAAGACAACATAACAAAAGAATCATAGATAAGGGGTTTAAAAGTCCAGGAACATTTCATTTTTGATGATGAGCTCAATGACTATGACCCCTAATTACTGGACCAGGTTCTGATCTCAGTGTTCAGTGTACAGTATGTAATTCTCACAACAACCCCAAGAGGCCAGCACTTTATCCCTACTTCATGGAGCAAGAGATGAAGGCTAGAGGGGCTAACTGATTTGCTGTAGCTTAAGCTTGTGCAACCCATAGCCTGTGGGCCACATGTGGCCCTGGATGACTTTGAATGTGGCCCAACACAAATTCATAACTTTCTTAAAACATTACGAGATTTTTGTTTTTTGCAATTTTTTAAGGTCATCAACTATTATTAGTGTTAGTGTATTTTATGTGTGGCCCAAGATAGTTCTTTTTCCAATGTGGTCCTTGGAAGGCAAAAGATTGGACACCCCTGCTCTAGTTCATCAAGTTCAGGATTTGGACCAACTCCTCACTGTGGCCTTGCAGGTTCTGCTAGGTAATGTCCCCTGTACCCCTGATGATTTTCCCTGCTCTGATGTTAGCTCCATCTGATATTAATATAGTTATTCCAGCTTTCTTTGATTAGTGTTAGCATGGTATATCTTTCTCCATTCCTTTACTTTTAAACTGCATCTTCATATTTAAAGTGGGTCTCTTGTAGACAACAAGACAAATAGTTGGGTCTTGGCTTCTTTGGAACCCACTCTGACAGTCTCTTTTAATTGATATATTTAAGACCACTGACACGTATTTTATTCATTGTCCTTATTCTTTGTTTTTTTTTTTTTTTTTTTGGTCTTCCACTCATTTGCTGCCTTCTCTAGTTTTAAGTGAGAATTGTGTATGAGTCAATTTTTCCCGTCTCAGCATATTATATAAAAAATATTTTATTGGTGGTTGTCCTGAGTTTGAAAATACATTTACAACTAACCCAAATCCACTTTCAAATAACACTATACTGCTTCACAGGTAGTGGAAGTTCCTTATAAGAGAGTATATTAATAATATCCCAATTCCTCCCTCCTATCCTTATAATATTGCTATAATTTATTACTTATCCGTATGCTATAAGCATGAAATACTTGCTGCTATTATTATCTGGAACATATTTTTATCTGTTAGATCAATTAAGAATAAGAAAAGGGCTGAGTTAACAGCCTGGTTAACAGACTGACAGTCTGTCCCAAAAAAAGAATAAAAAAACATTTCATTTTACCTGTAGTTCTTCCTTCTCTAAAGCTTCTCCCTTCTTTAGGTGGGTCCATCTTTATCACTTACATAATTTTCTTTCTTTTTTTTTTTTTTTTTTTTTTTTTTACGATGAAGGAAAGGCAAGGCAGGTCTACTAATCACATATTCCCTCAACTTTTGTCTGAGAAGGTCTTTCTCCTTCACTTTTGAAGAATAATTTCTCTGGATACAGAATTCTAGGTGTTTTTTTTTCTTCTTCAACACTTTAAATATATTATGCCACTCTCTTCTTGATTGCTCGCTTTCTGAAGTGAAGTCCCATTTATTACCCTTGCTCTTCTGTAGCTACTGGTGCCAGCATAGGAGCCCTCTGGCTCCTTTCAAGATTTTCTCTTTGTTTTTGGTTTTCTGGGCTTTGTATGTGCCTAGGTGTAGATACTTTAATATTTATTCTGCTTAGTGTTCCTGGTGCTTCCTGGATCTGTCATTAATTTTGAAAAATTCTCAGCCATGACAATTTCCAAAATTTCTTCTCCTTTCTCTTCCTTGTAGTCTCATTACATGTCGTTTCTTCTTCTGTGATTGTCACACAGGTCTCGGAAGTTCTGTTCAGATGTTTTTCAACCTTTTCTCCCCTCTGCATTCCAGTTTCACAGTTTCTACTGACACATCCTCAGGCTCACAATTCCTCTCCTTGGCCATGCCCAGTTTACTCATGAGCCCATCAAGCATTCTTTGTTTCTGTCACAGGGTTTTTGGTTTGTAGCATTTCATTTTAATTACTTCTTGGAGTGCCTATCTCTCTACTTACATTAGCCATCTCTTCTTGTATGCTCTCCACTTTTTCCATTAGTATCCTTAGCATATTAATCATAGTTATTTTAAATTGTCAATCTGATTAGTCTAAAATCTCTGCCATGTTTGAGTCTGGTTTTGACGCCTGCTCTGTCTCTTAGAATTGTTTATTTTGCCTTTTAGTATGCCTTGTATTTTTTTGTTGAAAGCTGGATATGATGTATTGGGTAAAATGAACTGAAGTAATCAGGCCTCAAATGTGGGGTTTTATGGTTAATTGGCTAACAGGCCATGCTTCTTGTTTTCTATAGCTGTACATGTCAGAGGTTAAAATTTCTTTGGATGACCTTGCTTTCACCACCCATGTTATTTCTAGGCTTTTTTTCATAACTTTCCTTGAATAAGATCTAGGATGTGCAGTTCTTTCAGCTGTACTCCCTGCTACTACACAAAAGCCCTCCTGATATAGTAGTTGGGGATGGAGAAGAGGAAGCATTCTATAGTCCTAGCATTATGTCTCAGTCTTTCAGTGAGCCTGAGCCCCTGGACTGTGACCTTCAAAAGTGCTTCTCAGTTTTGTTTTCTTGTCTCCTTCCAATCCCAACTTAGATGAGATAGGAAGACTAAAAGGAGTTGGTGTTAAGTGTTTCCCTTCCCCCAGGCCAGATAGGCTGTGTTAAAATAGTTTCTCTTGGCTGGGAACAGTGGCTCATGCCTGTAATCTCAGTACTTTTGGGAGGCCGAAGTGAGTGGATCACTTGAGTTCAGCAGTTTGAGACCAGCCTGGGCAACACGGTGAAATCCCGTTTCTCCAAAAAAACACAAAACTTAGCCAGGTATGGTGGCATATGCCTTTAGTCCCAGCTACTCCGGAGGCTGAGGTGCGAGGATTGCTTGAGCCCTGGCTGAGATTGTGCCACTGCACTCTAGCCTGGGTGACAAAGCCAGACTCGGTCTCAAAAAAAAAAAAAAAGTTTCTCTTGAGGGCAGACTTTGTTAAGAAGAACAACATACTTTGGGTATACAGTCATCCCTAGGTATACGAGGGGGACTGGTTCCAGAACCAATGCCCTACCCCTGTGCATGCCAAAATCCAAGCATACTCAATTCCTGCATTTGGCCCACAAATACCATTTGTATTTGTGCCCTCCATTTACATGGGTTTCGTTTCCCACAAATACTGTATATTTTCCATCTGTGTTTGGTTGAAAAAAAATCCCTGTGTAAGAGGACCCACAGAGTTCAAACCCACGTTGCTGAAAGGTCAACTGTATTTCCAAATGGCTGCTTTTTCTCTTTTTCTGCCAAAGAGGGGATTTTCCTCCAGTTTTTACTGTGAGAACCTGGTAGGTATCCTAGAGGTAAAACTCACAAAAGTGTGAGTGATTACAAGCCAGCCCCACTTGACTCTATTTAACTCTCAGATTTGTCCACACTAAGCCTCCTGCAATTGGTGAATTATAATTTAAGTATTCCTATCGTGGCACTGGTTTCCCAGAGGTTTCTGCTACTGGGCTTCTGTTCTGATAAGCTGTGATTCTCTATATCTGCCTGATACAGTCTCTCTTGTCTCAACTGCTCCTGCTCAAGGCTGCTTCTAAACATCTACCGTCTGGTCAACCGGTCACCAGCCAGTCACTACTACGCCTGGAAACAAACATGCCCAAACCACTAAAACTTACCTTCGCTGTGAGGATGGCAGTGATGACTACCAAGCTTCCTCCATGCTGACTGGAAACCAGACATCTCCCTATCGGAATTAAAGCAGCCTTCTTCCTGCCCATTCTATCACTCTGCTTTACTTTCTTTGAAACACCCATTCCTATAAGAGTCTCGGCTCAACCATTTATTTACTTATTTAGTGGCCATCTCCCTTACTAAAATTTAGATTCCAGGAGAGTGGGACCCCCAACCCTTGACACAGTATCTGGCATGAAGCAGCCTCAACGGATAGATGTTGCCTGCTTGACTGAATGAAGCACTCCTGTTCCCAAGGGACTGATTGCTGGGCATTAGCCAAATCTGTTGCCCCTTTCGACATTTCTAGAATAAGGCCTCTCGTGACCATCTGTCTTTTGCTTCATGGAGATGCATGAAAGGCCAGGGGAAGGGTGAAGGGAGTGGCCGTGGGGTCCTGAGTAACCTTCTTCCACTTCCACAGTTCCGTTTGGTTGGTTTGAGAAAAATGTTCCACAATTAAAACACAAAGATTTAAAAACTGCAAAGATTGGGCAAAGCTATTTTGATATCAGTATCTACAGCACAGAGGAAGCAGTCGGGCCTGTGAGAATTCAAATGGGAGCAAAGAAGGAGGAGACTGTTAGTTCTACTAGTGATGACTAATAATGAGCTTTCCCTCTAAGACAGTACTGGTAGAAAACATAGGCATTTCAGTTAGTTCCAAAGAGGAAAATCAAGGACCTACTCATAGTCTAAGATCATTCGTGCTGCCAGGCACAAATAAGAAATAATAAGAAAGAATAACCCTTTCTTCCATCTATCTTTAGTAACACCACACTTCAAAGAGTTTATTTAAAAAATATTCTGCATAAAAAAAATAAGTGTACTTCCTCTTATGGCTTATACTAAAAGCAGTCCAGTAACTGGCGAGGTGGAGTTGTAAAGAAAGTGATAATGAAAAAAAAAAAAAAAAAGGAAAAAACCCAACAACAACAAACTAATACGTTTCACATTAGTTTGCACAGAAACTACTACTGTAAAGATAAATTCTCTGATTCTGGGGCAATGAGTGCTCTTTCCTTTTCACAGAAAAGTTCTGTGTGTTCCGGACACCCATCCTCCTTGCTGGGCTGAGTGGCTGACACTGTGTGCACCTGTGTGCAGGAACCTAGGCAGCTGAATGCCGAGGGGTCTGGGGAGCCTGCTGTCTCTTGAGTCAAAAGGCCCTTCCTACTGAGCAGCTCAGAGGCAGAGAATGAGAGCTGCTTTGCTTTTTTACACTACCATTTGCCATTTGGTATGCATTTACACAGGCTGGCTCTCTGGCTGGCCAAAGGAGAGAAGATAAAGCAAACAAGAAGAAGATGTATATGCAAAGACCAACTTAAAAAAGGGGAAATAACGTCAACTTCTGAGGAAAATCAGTTGAGAAGAAATTCTCAAAAGCCAAATTGTTGTGAAAGATAAAACAGCGGCTAAGAGCTAATAATAGTCGGCTATAGATTTTCTTCCATCTGTATCAAGGCTTATTGTATAAATAAACGTTCTTTAGTATTCTTCAGCAACTGTTCGTGGGTGACTCAGTCTTTCAAAAACTGGACAAAAGGAATAATACAAATCCCTTGTATCTAGGGAATTCCTCTAATTAGAAGTGGCAATGAATTAGAGAAGAAATTTGATTTTAATTTAACATCTGCAAATGACAGATGCCTTTTCACATAGTTCTCAATGTCATTCCTTTACTAAAAATAATGCTAATAACAATAATAGTAAATTATTCAAACAGAACATAACATAGTAATCCATTTAATAACCTATTTTAGTACATTCTGGTTGTTTGGTATTTTCAATGATCTTTTCTAAATAAATAATTCTTTGTGTATTCAAAGGTTAACAATTTATTTTCCCTGAGAAGTTCCCAGAGCATTTTAAAGGGCATGATTTAATCTTAAACAGGTTAGTTGGCTGTGATTGGGATAAATATTTAAGAAAATCTGTACATATAAAATGAAAAGAAAGAAATTTACATAACCATGTTGCAAAGTCAAACACTCTCCCTATACCATGAGGTCACACTAGTAAGCTTAAACGACTTCCTTTCAAACTCAGTGCCAATCCTAGGCTCCTCTCAGCCTCCCATGTGCAAATGCTCTTGTAACTTCTGGCACATCAGCCTTTTCCCAGCATTTCTGGGCACCTGCTCCAGGTACAGGTCCTGGGCTAGATGTCACCCTGAAGAGGGATGCATGAACACACACGAACACACGAACGCGCGCGCACACACACACACACACACACTCTCACTCACTCACAACAGCTGCTGAACCTTCAAGAGAGCCAGCAACTACTTCCATGACGCTCTAGGGATAGTCAGAACAACTTAAGGAAAGGTACGGGCAGCTAGGAACAAGGGGATCCAAAAGAAAGGCATTTAGAATCCCTTTAAGGACTACAGAGAAGCCTTGATTCTCAACCAGCATTTCACAGCTGAGGAAGCTAAGGTTCAAAGAAACGGAAAGATCTGCCCAAGACACCTACCATCTTGTGGTAGGCTTAGAACTGTAACTCTGGGGTCCCATCTCCTGTCTTACTACTTTCCCTCCTATGCTTTTCAGAAATCACTGAATCACTATCATTTTTTTCTCCATGCTCATGTGTACCAGGGCTGAGTAAGCAGAATTCAGAGGACTTTAGCATGTTTTCCATTTACAAAAGGGACACTCTGGTTGGGGTGAAGAGGAGGACACTTCACCAAAACTTCCTCTTGTCTCAACTGCTCCTGCTCAAGGCTGCTTCTCAACATCTACCCTCTGGTCAACCGGTCACCAGTCAGTCACTACTATGCCTGGAAACAAACATGCCCAAACCTTACCTTCGCAAATTTCTAAAGGCAAACACTTTGAACACCAGTATTACTTTCCAGATACTGAAAGGGAGGGAAAGCAGCGTGGGTACTCACTGCAGTGTGGAGGCTCTATGAATCACTTTTCTGAAGAACAACTCGGGCATTTTAACAAACCTCTTGAATCACTCACTTTCTACTCTATATGCAAGTCTTTCCTTGACTGCTGACTTAGTAATAAAAGCTGGAAAAAACATAAGTCTAACAATAACACATTTCTTTTCTATGACCAAAGAACGATTGTGTCAATGTTTATGGAGATGGACTTATTTTGAAAGTAATTCAACAATGGAATGATGCTGCTAAGCACACTGATTTTTTTTTTTTTTTTAATGAAAAAAAGAAGTTCAATACAAAGCTCAAGAAGTGAACAGGCCCTCTCCGATGAGAGGGTTTTATGCGTTCACACAAGCACACCCACACTTCTTCAACATACCATTTCACAAATGCTGTGTATTATTAAGAGGAGGCGGATTCTGCCAGGCACATAATTTGTATATTTAAGGGAAGTGTATGGAATGAAAAAGCGAAATATGTTAAATTTCAAAGGACTTGGAAGCAATGCTGCCTGTAAGCTTGTATTACAAATAGCCCTACATTATTACATACGCTATTAATGAGGCCGAGTGAATGAAAGTACACTTTGAATATGCATGACTCTATCCAATGAGCAAGACTTTTGTGTACTGATGAGGTTTTTTTTTTTTTCTCTCCCCAAAAAGGATTAAAATTATTCTTAGAGAAGCATGGCTGCCCAGAGAACAGTAAAATAAATGTAATTAGACCACAGAGTCATACTATACTCAGATGAAATATACAGGTGCTAAAAGAATGCCTTTGACTCTACCTACAATTTTGGAAACTTATGCATATCCTGTCCTTCAAAAGGAATATTCCTTAACTTTAAGCAGCTGCGTCATTACAATTTCTAAGAAAAAATTAATGATTTTGGTGGAGATCCCTAAAAGTAGGCAAGGTTAAATAAACCTTTTGAGTACAAAGCCTTCCCTTCCACAGTAAGGAACACTAGTTAAAAGGCTAGGGAATGGGTAAATTATTGCACCAAATGGCTGAGAATTAATCTCTGCTGACTAGCTGTAATCTAACGAGGCGTCTGTGTCCCAGGGAGCCCGCAGCATGTCCCTGGCGGTATGTGCAGTGTGTCGAGTCTGCGTGGCACCCTTTGTCCTCGCTCACAGGCGGCCTTTCCCCTCATTGTCCATAATATCCTCATGCATCTGGGACGCGTGGAATGCATTCATACTAACAGACTTACCATTGTTTTCTCTCAGAAGCTTTGTTGAGCAAAGACTGCATCACGGTTACTGATAATTATATTGCTTAATTAATCAAGACAAAAAAAATTTGCAAATCATTGCCTGGTTGCCAAGCAGGGAGATAAAAAATGACAACAATACAAGCTGAAGCAATATAACAAAAGTAACAGCTATCTGATCAGAAATTCTTATATAATGAAGCTATTAATGCTAAATCGGTTAATGTTAACATTGCTCCAGGTGTCTCTACTTAGATGCAAACAAAAAGGCTAACATTATGGATATAAAAGGCCAAATGTTGCCATGGATTCTGTAACCTGATAGAGAGGACAGCCTTTCCATTTGATTAGGGAATGCAATTTAAATACCAGGGACTGAAGCCAAACAAACAGACTTTCCCTCCGCAAGCCTCTTGCATTCACCCTGGGGTCAGTGGTTGGTGAACAAAAGGTCAGCCACACTTGCCCTGGAAATGTCTGGATTAATTTTATTACATTGTAATGGTTTGTACTTTAAATGTAAGGATAATACTAAATTTCCAGTTGGCCATTATTCTCTTCTTCCCTTTAGGCTTTTTGAATTAAAATATTAAGCAAGCAATTTGCTCAATTCATCTTGTTAGAATTTATAGCCAAATTCATAAAATGTGCAAACATTTTATAAGAAAGTTTACAAGGTATGTTAATAATTACATTCATGCATTATCAGTGTACTACCTTTTTAAAAAATCACTTTTGAATCTATAAAGTGAATTAAAATGCCTTGTATGTTTTTTATTTAAAAATAAAGGTGACATTAAATGACATTTTAGAGGCCCACGTTGAAAATGAGCTAATAAAGCCAATTAATCCATACTAAATATTAAAGAAACATATTTCCTCTTTCTGAAAGCTACAAGACACTAAATTCACTGGTTCCCTTATATTAAAATTTTCAGTTTAATTCTTTAAACTAGTGCTCTTCATGGACAAACACAAATGTTAGCACTAAGAGCCATTTTCATACACAAAACTGAAAACTTTACACACATGGACATCAGAATAAAAAATGATACAAATATTTAATATGAAGTGACTTTTGGCATCTGCGTTCCCTGAATAGAAAAGAGAGTTTCCTTTACGTCAGGCTTTGCAACAGCCAGAATGGGATTTTTATGAATTCAGGAGTTGACCCGGACTGCATCTACTCTGAGAATAATAAGCATGTTAAACTTGGAATTCATTAAGTATTCTCTCTCCATAGTAGTAATAATAAAGAAGAAGAAGAAGAAGAAGAAGAAGAAGAAGAGAGAAGGAGGAGGAGGAGGAGGAGGAGGAGGAGGAGGAGGAGAAGGAGAAGGAGAAGGAGAAGGAGAAGGAGAAGGAGAAGGAGAAGGAGAAGGAGAAGGAGAAGAAGAGCTAACACTTAAGTAGCTTTTACTCTGGACCATGCACTGTTTGAAGCATTTTCTATTTATTGGCTCATTTAATCCTCACAACATTAACCCTTTAGATTAGGTCATAAATCCTAATATGAACAATAAATCTGTTGTCTATTATTTCAAAGCTTTAAAAGAGAGTTTTCAGAAGGGTAACTTTCAGCTCCTTCAGGAGAACAACTTGAAATGAAAATGAAGATTATACTTACTATCAAGCTGAAAAACACAAAGTCATTCCTCTTGAGAGATGGCTTAATATGCTAATGTTTAAGAACTTTAAAAACACCCTTCTATTAGTAATTCTAAAACAAAAACAAGTTGCTACATAAAGCATGGCTAAGATACCACTAAAGGTATGACAAGGATCGAAACTGCAGCCAATTTAGTACACAGCACACAGATCATTGGATTGTTCCAGCTCTTCCCATGATCAATACCAATTGACATGGCTGAACTGATTCTGCAGCAAGGTGCTCCAATTGTTGAAACTCATCACATGGGCCGTGCTCCAGAGGCCCAGCCTCTTCGTGGACATGCCTGCAATCCTGCAGGATTGACCCCATTAGCACAGTCAGAGGTTTGGCAAGTGCCTGTACACCAGGCAAGCTTGGATTCCATACCCACGGTTCTCCACAAAATGCTAGATGTGATATGGGGTTCCTTCAACTCTTATTATTAATCAACATACCCAAAATTTCAAGGTACAATTTTTCAAAAGTACAAAATTTAGAAAACTTAAAACATTTACAAAATAATAAATTTGACATTATAATTTCCAAAAACATATAGTAATACAATAACAAAATTTTGTGCTCATGATGAAAAATTCTTTGAAAATCCCAATTCATATTTAATTCCTATAAAGCATGCATAATTCAGATACATGTAAGACATTCAACAACTGGATGAGAGTCCCCTTTAACATATTTGTATCACTGATTTTCAATGACAGTGAATCACACGACAAATGCTTTATGAGTCAGTATAACAATGCAATAAAAACGACGTACCTCAGGTTTCTTCGTTATCGCGATGAAGAACATGTGATTCTTCATTGGGTAAATAATGATTGAAACATCTCCAAAGGCGGTTGGGATAATACCCCTGCGGTAGTCTCTGGAGTGTTCAGACCAGACGATATGGACCTCGTCATTCCCCAAGTGACGAAGCTGCAACAGCAAATTGGCTCTTTATTAATCAGGGTGATAACAGCAGTTTAGGAGGGGTCATGGCTTACAAATTGAATTATAAAACTCAAAGGCCAAAAAAAGTTCACTATCAAAAAAGACTACACCACTGATGTTCTGTGAGGATTTTAAAAAGCACAAGTGCATAAAAACACAGTCTGTCTTCTTAGTGCGTTGGTACTAAGATAAGGCATGCAAGCTTCGCAGGCACATTACAGCTGGATGGGACTGAGGTCTTTGTAAGAATTTATTTTCTAATGGAATTTTACTCCTGCATCAGAGTCCTATGCTTTGTATTGCTGAATATGTTTCTAAACAATTAACAGCCTACGTCTTTTATTCCACATTGCAGTTGTGCTTTATGAGACTCTCAATTCAATGGTTACTATGAACATAAGAATATGAACATAAGAGAACATAAGCCATTACAACACAATTGTTATCAAATGTATAAGAAACTAGATTTGTGACAAACCTTTAAGAAAAGGATATATAAAATTACCTTTGCTTAGGAAATGAATAACTATTGCTTAAGTCTGATAAGAATACCCCTACCTAGCATTTAAAGAGTGCTTACTGTATAGAAGGCATGTTCACACATATTGTCTCATTTAATCTTCCCACTAACTCTCTGAGGTAGATGACATCATCTTCATCTTATTGTACAAAAAAGAAATGGGTGCTCAGGAAGGTGAAGGCACCACCTACCCGAGGGTGCATGAGCAGCAGTGACAGAGCGGGCCCGGGACATGCACTGGGCTTCCAATTCAGGGTCATTTTCACTGTTTCAAAGCTACCTAAGCCTGCACCCAAAGTTATTTTACTGTCATTGCTTAGCAGTGTAGCCCACTTGTTTTATCATCTTATATACAAAGAGTCTGTAAAGAACAAAAGCAAATCACAGACTCCTGGCCTCTTTGAGGAGGCCTTACTAGAAAGATCTCCAAAACAAGACCCCTTGAGAGTTCTTTCAGGCCCAGGCTTTGTCAGGTATAAGAACACCCTTGATCAATCTCCTGCACGATGACTGTACCATCTCAAGCTGGAGAAAGCTCACACGAAATCATTTAAGTGACAAAGAATCAAAGTGTGACTAAAATAAACTAGATTATAAAGATTAAAATGTTGGCCAAAATTGAAGTTCTGAAACCACAAAGGCTGGTAAGGTCCTCTGACATCTTCTGGGAATTTGAGATTCTCGTTCTCTCACATGGAACTACAGAAGGATGCTCTCCAGCACCACGAACAAGTATTTCTTGCTTCCTTATCTAACAGATGAACACTAAAAATGACTAAATTCAGAAGCAGTTTAATAAAATAGAGATGTGTCAAATCTAACATTTTTAGTTTTGTCTTAAAGTATTTTTTAAAAAGATGTTCTGGAATACTATGTATTTAAAACGTGTTAGCATAAATACAATTTTCTTTAGACTATTGGACCACAAAAAGAAAATCTCAGGTGACCCCAACATAGCCTCTTTTCTATTGATAAGGCTACAAAAGGAAGCTCATTTGCTGCAATGCTTGTTTATTCTTCACTCTCTCATACTTCTGGGAACGACTGTACGGCCAATTATTTAAAAAGTGACCTGTGCCTATACCTTTGTACCTATACTGAGGGGTGCACAATTCAACTGTGTTTGAATGTGGGCTCTGAGACAAATGCAACTGCGGGTGCTGAGCATAAGTCATGATGATCCAGAACAATTTAATGGCATCTACGACTTTCTAATGGCAAAATTACCCAGTACGTCATTTTTTTCCTTCCCCCTTCCCATATAAAGGTAAAAGAATAGCAGGCAAAAGGTGTAGCCAACTCCTTACATAGTTTTAAACAAAATACAACACTGGGCCTCCTAGTGGTGCTGAACAGCTCTTTCTATTTCTCCATTCCTGTATTTGCTACAGCTTTTCTTTTTCTTTTTTCTTTTTAATAAAACATGCAAAGACATTATAATACACTCCTAAATTCAGTCCTTTTGAAGTAAAAACATGGTAGCCAGCATCACCAAGAACCTAATATAGGTATGTTCTCAGGGAAATACGAATAGTATCTAACTGGCACTGTAAGGGGAATTCAGATCTGCAGAAGGCAGTCGTGAGAACTGGGGCTATCCCTGAATCCACACTTACAGCCCTCACCCTGCAAAGACAGCCAGCTTCAGAGTGGCTCTGGGTCCCTTGGTATAATGCTTGCACAAATGTCTGAATGGAAACACCTACTAAACACCCCTGAAACATGCTGCCACCACCTGATGTGGGTGCTCTAGTATCTGTGACAGCTCCTTTTGATCCACAAGTCCCCAAGTATTAGTTGCAAAACATTAACTGTGAGGTAATACCGTGATTATTGAAATTTTGTAGTTACTTTCCCATTTTAAATTGGGTTACTCAACTACATAACCTAAGTATCTCTTAATTTTACTTGCATCTGTATTCTCAGAACTACAGCAAGGGAGGGTAGTTTCACACTAATAGACCCATCCTCCCAGTGTGGCAATTCTGTCATTAAGGAAAAGCTATTTTTGTGTGGTAATGATATGATATATTCATCATCTCAAGCTGCTTTCAGTGACATGTGACTCAGACTTCTGGATACATCACAGTTTAACTAGCTAAATCACAAAACTAAAAGCTAAGGCCATGGGAACAACTGGCTGATAAATCTGGAGCAAAGGGCAAAAATATGGCTTCTTTTGCCTATAAGAAAACAGGTAGGTAAAATAAATAAAATTCATCTGGGCAAACTGTCAACCACGTCAGAACATACAGAATACTCTGGACACCTCAAAGTGTTGCCCAATTTAAAGAAGAGTCCATCATGGAGACCTAATTTTGTGCATACTAAAGAACTGTGATTAGAGGCCCTCAAATTAGAAACCCACAGTGAGTTCAGTGAGTGCATACAAGTCAAGTTGATCTGGTTCCTATGTAACTGGAGAAGAATGATGAGTCTCCTGGAATGGAGCCGGTGTTTATGTTAGCTACTCCTTCAACTGCACAACAGGCTCCAGAATGCCTGGATACTCATCAGGCTCAGAACAAATGCTCAGATTTTAAGTCTTAAGAAATCAATCCCGGCCCCACAACTTTTCATCCTAACAGAGTTTTAAAGTCCCTTTGCCTAAGCCATTCTGTCTGTTGCTGCTGCCAGGCTGCACGCCACTGGTGACACTGGTCATGGTACACACCTAATAGGCTGACCTCCTTTCTCGACTAATTGCATTACATCGCCAGCTGGCTCCAGAAGGAGTCGTCTGTTTGATTGAAGAATTCCTGCTCCTCAGTGGGCCCGGCTGCTACTTTTACTAAGTAACAGTCAGGCCTGACATCCCCATTGTTCAGATGACAGTGTGCCCATCCTAAAATCTAAGTTTTATTTGTAAATTAACCAAGAAACTTCCTGCCAGAACAGCGCTGCCTGGAGACTGATAATGTGGGCCTTTCATCCCTTTTCACTCGTACTGTATCACTGCCAATTTGTTTTTTATGTGGCTGGCCAGCCTGAGGCTATAAAAGCCTTGTAAGACATAAGTGCAATTATAGTCCTGGAGTCAAATGAATTGGACAAATCCAATAGCACAGCTCTGTCCCCACTCTGCAAACCCCTACAGCAGTTAGATTAGCTGTGAAAAATCTAATCTAGCTAGAGCTAACAAATTTCTGCAGTGAAGGATCAAGAGTTCAGTATGGGGTTGCAACCGGATTGCAGAATTGAAAAAGTCCCCCCGTGATAGGGGCAGAAGAGAGCATGAATCACTTTAGAATTTTGTAGCTCATTTTTAAGCTGTTAGGAACAATTTAGTTAGAATAAGACAAGGAACTGTGGGCTGCTGTTACTGTGACTGATTTTTAGTCTAGCTGTGAGACATCTGATAAAGAGAGTTTATCACTAATGATGCTAAATCTTTGAGCTGCAAAAGGTATCAGCTGAATTTTGATTATTACAGTAGGGAATCTTTCAACCAGGCCAAGTCTTAGAACATTATTTACAGCCTGGCATTTTAACAAGAAAACACGTCTTTTCTCAAAAAAGAAAAAACAGTCCTACTTAAGAAATAATTTTTAAAAATATTTTATATTTTAAAAATTATATCTTTTAACAAAATAATTCCTAGTCATAAGAAAAGTATAGAATATGGTGACACATTTGCAAAGCAGAAATAATTTACAATGTACTGCAAATAAAAAAGATGTGTGAGCCCAGCTTAGGATCCTGGTAAGCTACGCTAGAGTCTGAGATCCTGGTGAACTCTTGGAGGGCAGAGTTCTCACTGCTGAGAGTTCTACAGCCAGGGGCAGCCATCAAAACCCAACACTGAGCGAGCTCCTCCAAGACCTGTGGGAACCAGCACGTGGTCAGCGCTTCTGACTGTAGTACTGCCACCCCCAGGAGGTCATTATAGCATGCTGGGGCAGGAGAGGGAAAGGCTGCTGAGTTTTTGAATGCAAACTGTGCTCTGTACATCTGAGACACTTGATCGCTATGAAAGTCATCTGTAATCGGGCCATGACTCGAGTTCTGATGTTTCACATGCACTGTTGCCCATCGTATACAGGCACACCTCAGAGACATTATACGCTTGGTTCCAGACATATCTGCAATAGGTTTTTTAGGTATTGCAAATATTGCAGTAAAGCAAATCACACAAATTTTTGTGTGCACTGGGAAAGCAGTATGCCTAAAACTTATGTTTACTACAGTCTATTAAATATGCAATAGTATTATTTCTTAACATACATATATTAATAAAAAAATTCTATTGCTAAAAGATGCTAATTATTATCTGAGCCTTCAGTGAGTTGTAGTCTTTTTTTGCTGGTACAGGGTTTTCCCTTGATGTTGTTGGCTCCTGATTGATCAGGGTGGTGGTTGCTAAAGGCTGGGGTGGCTGTGGCAATTTCTTAAAATAGGATAATGAAATTGCTACATTGATTGACTCTTCCTTTCATAAAAGATTTCTCTGTAGCATGTGATGGTGTCTGACAGCATTTTGCCCACAGCAGAACTTCTTTTGAAATCGGAGTAATACTCTCAAACCCTGTCACTGCTTTACCAATTAAATTTATGGAATATTCTAAATCCTTTGATGTCATTTCAACAATGTTCATAGCATCGTCACTGAGAACAGATTCCTTCTCAAGAAACCCACTTTCTTTGCTTATCTGTAAGAAGCAACTTGTCATCCAGTCAAATTTTATCATGACATTGCAGTAATTCAGCTACATCTTCAGTCTCCACTTCTAATTCTCTTGCTATTTCTGCTACATGTGCAGTGACCTCCTTCACTGAAGTCTTGAATCTTTTAAAGTCATCCATGAGGGTGGGACTCTATCCAAACTCCTGTGAATGTTGATATCTTGATCTGTTCCCGTGAATCATGAATGTTCCTAATGGCATCTAGAACGGTGAATCCTTCCCAGAAGGTTTTCAATGTTCTTTGCCAGATCCATCAGAGAAATCACTACCTATGGCAGCCATAGCCTTATGAAAGTTCTTAAATAGTAAGACTTGAAAGTTGAAATTACTCTTTGATTTGTGCATTGCAGAATATGGATATTGTGTTAGCAGGCATGAAAAACATTACGTCTCCTTCAGAGCTCTTGGGTGATGAGGTACATTGTCAGTGAGCAGTAATACTCTGAAATAAATCTCTTATTCTGAGTAGTAGGTCTCAACAGTGGGCTTCAAATCTTCAGTAAGCCATGCTCTAAACAGACGTTTTGTTGTTCCATTTACAGAGCACAGGTAGAGTAGATTCAGCATAATGTTTAAGGGTCCTAGAATTTGGGGAATGGTAAATGAGCACTGGCTTCAACTTAAGGTCACCAGCTGCATTAGCCCTAACAAGAGACTCAGTCTGTTCCTTTGAAGCTTTGAAACCAAGCATTAACTTTTCCTCTCTAGTTATGAAAGTGCTAGATAGCATCTTCTTCCAATAGAAGGTTGTTTTTACTACACTGAAAATCTGTTGTTTAGTGCAGCCACCTCCATCAGAGATCTTAGCTAGATTTTCTGGATAAGCTGCAGCTTCTCCAAGAGCACTTGCTCCTGCACCTTGCACTTTCATTTTATGGAGACAGCTTCTTTCCTCAAACTTCATGAACCAACCTTGACAAGCTTCAAACTTTTCTTCTGCAGCTTCCTCATCTCTCTCAGCCTTCATAAAATTGAACAGTGTAGGGTCTTGCTCTGGATTAGCTTCTGGCTTACGGGAATGTTATGGCTGGTTTTATCTTCTGTTCAGGCCACTAAAACTTTCTCCATATCAGTAACAAGCTATTTCATTTTCTTATTATTCATGTGTTCACTGGAGTAGCACTTTTAATTTCCTTCAAAAACTTTTCCTTTATGTTCAAAACTTGGGTAAATGTTTAAAGAGGTCTAGCTTTTGGCCTATCTCAGCTTTCAACATGTCTTCTAATCATTCCTAGCTTTTGATTTCTAGTGAGAGACATCCAATTTTTCCTTTCACTTGAATACTTTGAGGCCACACGAGGTTATTAAACGGCTGGTGGGTGAAGCAGTCAGAAAACACCCAACATGTATCAATTAAGTTTGCCATCCTATATGGGCAGTTTGTGGTGTCCCAAAATAATTACGATAGCAACATCAAAGATCACTGATTACAGACCACCATATGAGATGATGATGATAATAATAATAATAATAATAATAATAATAATAATAATAATAAAGTTAGAAACACTGTGAACATTACAAAATGAGACAGAGACACAAATGAGCACCTGCTGTTGGAAAAATGGTGCCGATAGACTTGTTTAAGAGTTGCCACAAATATCCAATTTGTAAAAAATGTAATACCTGTGAAGCGCAATAAAGTGCTGCACAATGAAACAAGGTATGCCTGTACATAGTCCAGACATCCGTGGCTGCAGTGGTGAAAAGCAAAACCGTGCAATAAAGAAATAAAGCAGGTACAGTGAGGCCAGTCTGCCAATATAAAGCACCTGGCTAATGGGGCAGGAAAAAAAGAATCAATTAGACCAACGGGCAATAATGAGGGATGATGGTCAGAGACATCGTCCCAGGCACCGTGCTAAGCAATTTCATAATTTCATAGGAATTATCTCATTTACTTCACTCAACAACCCTGTAACATAGGCTGTGTTTTTTATCTCACTTAATAGATGAAAAACTGAGGCACAGGCTGATGAAATAACTGAATATACATCTGATCCCTGTTGCGCCTGTCACCGGGGTCTGGCTATAACCACCACAGTAGACTCCCCAGTGGCCAGCCTTAGTCAGCACCTGAGGTGCTGCCCTCAGTCCCTTGCATTTATGTGGTAGGGAGAGAGAAAGGTGGCAATTCTAGGTTCCCCACCTGCTAGCAGGCCAGGTGAGTGCAAATCACAGTTGCTCTGAGACGTTCTCCTCATCTGGAAGCTTACAGAAGCAGATCCGATTAGAGGCTTCCTTCCTAGAGTGAAACGCCTTTTCTTTTAAGGCGCTCCTCAGTTTGAACACAGGGTCACCTGAGGCAAACATCCTGCAGGTTGGAAGGTAAAGGCCAAGTTCCCTGGGGGAGGTTCCTCAGGGGTGGAGAAGGTTTCCTTTGACTTCTAAGGAAAACTGGCCACAGAGCAAGTTGAAGAATAAAAGGTAAGGGGCAACAGTGGGGCTGCTGGGCAGCTGCACACCTGCACTTAAGTTGACAGATGCTGCCAAATCGCTCTGTAGCAAGCCTTGGAGGGGCCTGCTTTCCCAGAGCCCCACCAGGACAGGGTTAACATACTTTGTAACCTTTGACAATCTGTGACATCAAAAATATCACTTTCCATCAGGTAATATTCACGGGAGGGAAGATCCAAAAGTAACATTTAAGACCCTTTCTTTTCCTAAACCTTAATCTCAGGGTCGTAGAGTTCAGAGGAAACCATCTCAGTGTGCATTCTACCTTTGTATTTGTCTGTCCTAGGAGAACCTCACCAACAAACCAGGGCAGCTAAGAATGGTGCCCGAGGAGACCCCTTACCTTTTTGGTGAGGGAATCATCTGAGTCTGACGGCATTCGAGTGGAAACGTGGAAAATCACTTCCACAGTCGAGGTAGCATAGTAAGGGGCCGTCTGCCCAGTGCTGCCATTGCGCTGAAGGCCACCCATGAACCCACAGTGGGTGGAGAGATCCACCTGACAAAGGTCACAAAGAAGAAAGAGTGAGGATCAAAAATGAGCCGTTCTTTCACTAAGCAGGACTGTGAATTCACAAAAACATAAATTATTTTCATTGTTATATCTTTCTTTCTGATTACAAACAAATGTAATACAAAGTTAGACCAGATTAAAATGTTAAAGAAATAAAAAACATTGAAAATGAAAGTGCTCTATAATCATATCAACTGAATAAAACCACTATCAAACTTTTGGTATATAATCTCTAACTTTTTTCCCACCTGTAGGTATAAATGTATGTGTGTGTATATATATATGTGTGTGTATACATAGGTTCCGTATTGATGGGATTTGGGGGTTTCTGCTTTTTCAAATCAGAAAGCACACTCAAAGGAGTGTTCTTCTAAGACGCTGGGTCAAAAGGTACCAATATTAAAAATATTCAGCAAACTTTGCTAAACTGCCTTTCAAAAGGGTTGAACAACCACTTTACACCACTGCTGAAAGTTTATGAGTCATAACTCATTTTAAAGTTACGGCATGAGTGTTCACTTCTTAGTGTCTTTATCCAAAATGTTTAACTTGTCATAGACTAGTATTCTTTCAGTAAAATACCTATTCTAACACATATGAAAAAAGAAATAGAAGAATTTCCTCCATGCCAAATACAGTCAACATATACTCTTAAAACTCTAATTGATAATGTATGACTTAAAAATATATTAAATAATAACTATATTCTATGACAAATTAGAAGTAGCCTTACTTGTGAGAACAATGATTTACTGGAAGTGCAGTAACTGTTAGATTCAAACCTACTTGCCTTAGTAAGGATGTCGTTTTGACTCTCATGTACTCTTACCCTGTCCCCATCCCTACCTCGGTCCCCTTGCTAGCATTGAGCTCTCAAAGGCACCCAGAAAGTTTTTCACAGCACAGGTACTCAAGAAACTAATAAAAAATAAGGAAATTGGCCAGATGCCGTGGCTCACGCCTGTAATCCCAGCACTTTGGGAGGCCAAGGCAGGTGAACCACGAGGTTAAGAGAGCAAGATCATCGTGGCCAACGCGGTGAAACCCCGTCTCTACTAAAAATACAAAAAAATTAGCTGGGCGTGGTGGTGCATGCCTGTAGTCTCAGCTACTTGGCAGGCTGAGGCAGGAGAAGAGCTTGAACCCGGGAGGTGGAGGGTGCAGTGAGCCAAGATCATGCGACTGCACTCCAGCCTGGTGACAGAGCAAGACTCTGTCTAAAAAAAGAAAAGAAAAAAGAAAAAAATAAGTAAATTATTTTAGATATGTTGATTTCCATTGTAACTACTACTAAGTCTTTCAGATGCTAGGAATTTTTTTGTTTAGGTTTATGTTTTGGGGGGAAAGGTGTGTGTGTGTGTGTGTGTGTGCGTGTGTATAAATGTATATATGTCTGTATGTCAGAGTACCATTTAATAAAGAAAAAAAATAAACTTTTCCAACATCAATCATCCTGAGATCTACCTTAGGGAAATAGGTTGATAGCTAAACCACCATGGCTATTATATTATATTTTCATTGCAACTTTTGACTTCATCCAACTCTTTCTTCATCTTTTCACCCATCAAGTCATTGACTTCTTCTTCAATCTCCATACTGTGGCCAAAGCCATTGCTTCTCTGCCCACATTTGTCTTCTCTTACTACAAACTGTCTATGGCTGGGACAGCCCATCTGACTATTCAGTTCTGATAAAAAGCAAATGAAAAAATATTAAGAGGAAAGTTAAAGGAAAACAAAAGTTCACGTATTAAATACTGACAAGCAACTAATAGATGTCAAATCCAATAAATTCTTCAATTCCAGAACTCTACCTATGCTATATCTGAATGCAGAAGCACATGTAAAAACTTATACAATGTCTAGTTTGGACACATCTTTAAATAGTGCTGGTCAATAAACACCTACTGAATGAAATGCATTACCTCCCATCCAAGTCCAGCAACAAAGTCTTCATATGCCTGGCTTCCTCTTTCGTTAGAGAGGATTGAACACTTGTCTTCTTGACCTTCAGCAATGTAAAACACTGCGATTTTGTGTGTCTCACGGCTATAAATTTTTAAATTTAAAGGAGTTAGAATTCTTATACATAAAATTTTACTTCACTACTCTTAATACCACCAGCATGACTTCTACCACTGAGCTTACATTTACTGAGAACCTGCTAGGGGTCAGTCAGTGTTCTGAGATGGTCTGACACATGATCTCATTTATTCTTCACAAATGTGCTAAAGAGATGAGTATTATTATCACCTCCCTAGCACAGGTGGTTGAAAGGAGGCACAGAAAGTGAAACAAAAAGCACACCCAGCAAGCAGGGGATGGGAACTGCGGCAAGGCCATCTGCTTCCTGAGACCATACCCTCAGATACAAGATACACTGACCAGCAGGTTGGGGCACACCATTTGGTAAGTTCTCTGTTTTTGGTAAAAAATAATCTTTTAAAGTATTTCAAATAGATATAAATTGTGAATAGATCTATGTGACTGTCCGTATCTAACTCACACTTTAGGCTACTGGGTGGCTCTGTGATTGGAACTATAAAATATGCCACGGTTTTATGAGAAAAAGGATATCCTTCCAAGCAGAACACACTTGGGTATTTTCTTCATGAAGGGGTTTACTAACTCCTGGGCTCTGACTATTCTGAGGGTGCCTGACAAGGTGGACAGCTAGTCAGGGGAACCCCTTTTAGCCAAAACCCTCCATCTGCTTGTTCCAAGATAGATCTGGGATACTCTGGTATTAAATCAAGCAAAAGTGATGTGCACTTTGAAAAAAGAAGCCTTGCCATTTTCTCTTTTGTACATCTAGCATACTGCTTTGTATACAGTAGGTGTTCAGTTAAATCTCTGTTACTGAGCAGATATATAGGTGATACATTTGAATGCATTAATAATAAATTTCTACAAATTATACCCTGGAGTAAAGCGACAAAATACCTGGGGCTGTACCAAGCATTTGGTGATAGTTTAGGGATGAAAACACTGTTCTTATTCAAATAGAGCTTTAATTACAAATCATTCATTCCCTAGCCCAATCATCCAAGAGTTATGGTTTTTTTAAAGTTTCGATGTCCACTTCCAGAGTGGTTCCACTTTTCTCCTTTTTTTGCACTACATTCTGATAAATCTCATAGGAATAACTGTAAAGTTCTTAAATACAGAAATATTTGTTCTGTCAAATTGTTTAATATTTCAACATTGTAATTTGATTAGATATCATATTAGTGGAACTGAGCTCCATATTTTAACAAATTCTCTAAGATTTCCTTCTGTGTGCATTATTTCTCTACTTCATAATCAGAACTAATTGACTCTCAATTAAAAAGTTACACAAATAACTGGAGGAAGAGAGTTCTCTCCTTTTACTAAGATAGCTTATTCACTTCCCCCCTAGGTTATATGTAATAAACATATTTGGAAGAAGAATTAGAAAATACAGAAAGAAAAGAGAAGAATAAAAACCACTAGCAATTTCAACAGATAATAAGCAAAGAACATAGCCATTACACTATTTTAGGATACACTTTTGCATGCACATATGAGAAGCTACTACATTCTGCTTTACAACAGATTTTTTCACTTAAAATATCTGTGAACACTTTTTTTTTATTGTGGTAAAATATACATATCACAAAATTCACCATTTCAACCATTTTTTAGTGTGAAGACTTTTATATCATGTGCTTCTACAACAGACGTTTAATGATTGTAACAACATTCCATTATATTAATATGTCATAGCCCAAATCCTCATTTAGGTTGTTCCATTTTAAAAGACACTTTCACGTAATCTTTAATACATCTTAAAGATAATCTTTAATGTTTTTAATCTTTTCACAGTATCTTTTTTTTGAGACAGTCTCACTTCATCACCCAGGCTGGAGTGCAGTGGTGTGATCTCAGCTCACTGCAACCTCCGCCTCCTGTGTTCACGTGATTCTTGTGCCTCAGCTGTCCCAGTAGTTGGGACTACCGGTGTGTGGCATCACACACCACCACACCTTGCTAATTTTTTATTATTATTTTTAGTAGAGACAGGGTTTCACCATGTTGGCCAGGCTGGTCTTGAACTCCTGATCTCAGGTGATCCACCCACCTTGGCCTCCCAAAGTGCTGGCTTTATAGGCTTGAGCAACATGCCCAGCCCGAATATCTTTAATATGTCCTTAAAATAAATTTAGAAAGCTTGTCCTCATGCAGCAGGAAGCCCTGAAAGTGCCACACCATTCACTGCCCTGAGCAACAGGCAGGGGACACCAATGGCGTAGAATCTGACTAGACTATTTCAAGTGCTACAAAAATTTGAGCACTTGGATAATAACAGAAACCATAACCTATGACCTAAAAGACTGCCTCTTTCAACAAAAGTGGAGAAGTATAGTTATTCAATTTTCTATCTGTAGGTCTCTCTACATATGTAAAAAATCCTCAGCATTTAATTTTTCTTTGTTTTATAGACTTTACATACATAAAAACAACCTCAGGTTTATCTACAATGTTTCAGTTTATTCTCCTTAAAAATCTAAGCTTTTTCCATTGCAGCTGTTCCTAAGTCCTTGAGCCCTCATTAACTCAATGTGGGAGCACAAGAGAGCTAAGCCTGAATGATGGGGCTGACCAATGTGAGTGTGAGGAAAGATGACCTTTAGTTGTAAACATTCATCAAATTTCACGTTCTCCAAAATGTTAGTACACAGAGAGCCTGCTAGGATGCAGAAGCTGTGTCTGGCCTTATTAGAACCATGCTTTTGAAATGGTAATTAGCAACATCAACAGCACTTCACATCCGTAAGAAGCACACCAATGTATGAAGGAGCAGGTAATTCAGAAACACACATACATGAAATTAACAATCTCAATCTCCCCTTCCTCATTAGAATGCACTGTTGTTTCTTATTAGGAATAGACCAGAATAGCTCAGTTTCCTTGTGCTGTCACATGAAAAAGCCAAAGGAAAGCATGATTTTAACATCCACCTCCCCATGCAGTGGCAAGAAGGCATTTATATCTAAAAGGGAAGCCCACTGTGATTTGTATGTACATTCATCATAGCATTGACAATCTAGACCATAGCTGCAAGATAGCCTCAACTTTTCCAACGAACATGTTAAGAAGGAACTATGCATCAAGAGCAGTGAGATAAATTGATAACAGAATTAAACAGAAATGTTCTAAATGAAAGTTGACAGACAAGGTATTTTCTTACCTGCTACCTGACCAAAATACAGGGCAGTCTAGATTTCTCAAAGCTGAGGAGTACCAGACTTATTTCTAGTTTCTTCAAAAAGAATCTTCAAAACACCCTTCACCTTAAAATAAGTTGATACCCATTTGATGTCAGGAAGACACTAAATCCAGGAGTTGGGGTTTTAAGTGAAGGTTGATCAAGGCGCAGGGAGGGGACTGCCACTCAGCTATTCAAAGCTGTATTTCGCTGCAACTGTACCCCAGGGAGCTAATTCAATTGCACCTCATGCAACTAAAGTGCATTAACACTCAACAAATTGACCGCAATTACATGAAACCAAGTATTCACTTAATACTAAGAAGCCTGGAATAATTCAGCATATGCTTAAAAAGCTGAGTGTGGAACCCAAATGACTGCTTATTTAATACCGAAGGAAGGAGGGAGAGGATGGTGAATCCCTGAGTTCTTCAGAATAAATCCCTTACAGAATTTCCATAGAAAAGTTGATCTATGTTCCTCTAGAGAAAAGGAATCACAAGAACAATCAGGAAATGAAATACAGTGAAGGGCAAGGTGAGAAATGGCAGCTTCAGGTTTTTCATTTCTAATGACTTTAAAAAATTATTCAAATTCAAATCTTTTACTGTTTCACCTGATAAGTCAGGAAATAAAGACATTTAAAATGGCAATGGAGCTGCAGGCTTCTGGACAGAGAATGGCTCCTTTATCCAGGTAAAATTACAAATGAATATTTTAATTCTGTGTTTTTATAAAAATGTCTGTATATTTCTTGATACTGAAATATGTATCACTCTCCAGAGAAGAGTAAGGCCACCTAGGGAAAAAGGCCCTCATATCCCCTTCTGCAGAGGGAATCAGGTTTGGAACAGCCATCCTGTCACATTCCCAAGAATTGGAAACATACACGAAACAGTTCATGCCTCAACATGTGTGTAGATATGAGATGCAACAAGAAGTCCTGAGTGACCTGGGAGACAGGTGGGAAAGCAGAAGGGTGAAGAAGAGAAAAGAAAAAAAGAAAAGAAAACTTACGCCCTTCTGATTCCCATAAAATGGTCAACACAAACAAATCCATCTTAATAACACATGCTTCTGAAGGATGGAAACAATATACAGCTGTAAGTTTAATAATATTTTATCTACTCAGTCCTTAGTGACATTACCAAAGGACCTTTCTGAAATATAATCTTCCAAGTGTTTAAAAGAAAATTCCAACTGGACTTTGTTCGTTGGGTTTACATCCAATTCAAGAATTCAAAACACCAAAGAAGAAACACAGCTGTGAAGGTGATATGCAAATAATACTGACATGAACCAAGAGTTTGCTTGACAATAAAATTTAAGCATGTGTCACTTTGAGTTTTGACCAAAACTTTAAAATAAACAATAACACCATCACAAAGCCACTGAAACATACATGATGGTGAAAATATTCATTCAGCAGGCTATAACTCATCACTCCTGCAAGCAGGAGAAGCTCACGACTTAGAAGAGAAGCATGAGAGTGGATGAATGAAGGATTTAATGAATGGAATAAAAAGCTCTAGTAATTTTCTGAAATTCTAGGATATGACTTTGGTCAAGATAAAGCAGGACTCTGTTATTTCCTTTCTTCCTTCTTACTTCTCAGACAGCAACTGCACCACCCTTTAAAAACATACAGCTCAAAACGGATTTAAAAATGTATGAGTTAACGAGTAGTAAGAAAAATGTAATGAATAAAATATAGTGTGAAGAGCTGAAAAATAAACTTGAGGAAAACAACCTGAATTTTTAATTTGAGAGCTGAGAGAATATTAGAATATTCCTAAACGGAATAAAAGGGGAATGAAGTTGTTTTTTTTTTTTTTTTTAAGAGGTTTTTTTAAAAACTAAAGATTAAGGAGGCAGCTTATTCTCTTCAAAACTTTGAAACAAGTACCAAGTTATGTACCAAGTACTATACTTATTCTTGACTTAGATGATTTTGGAAACACACATTCCCCAAATCAAACACTTTTCATGGTTGTGAGCTCATCTATAGAAACGCTTCTGAGACAGTATAGAACAGGGGTGGATCTGAGAGTCTGGCCAGCTTTGGAGAATGAGGCTTATTAACAGAGAGTTATTAATTACAACACACTAGTTTTAACCTTTCCAACACTATGAAGCCACAAGTACAGAATGTTAGCACCTTGGTACACAGCATGGATTTTGAAGTCAGACTCACTTGGCTTTAGATAATATGGTATGAGCAACCATGGGCTGTTTAACCTAGGTAAACTTTTTCTTCATCATAAGGAGGTGGTTGCAGAGATCAAATGAGAATAAATTTCTACTGGCAGCCACAAAGAAAGACAATCAAAAGTACAGATTAGGTGGGAGTGGTGACCTCTTTTTAGTGTACCAAGCATGAAAGTTTATTCCTTATGGTAAAAAACACCAAAGGTATGGCATGCGCAAATGTCACCAGATGCTAGGTTACAGAACTACCCTTGGATGTCTCAGTAAGTGTATTCATTCCTGCAGTTGTATCTGTTATCCAAGAATACCCAGAGACAAACAGGAAAAAAGTGATTTGATATACTTTCACATACCACTGGCGGGAGTCCAAATTTTTTAGCTCTCTCAGTAATTTTGAATTTTTCTTCAACAGATGAAAATTCTTCCTATAAAGAAAAAAGGATGGAAGAAAAACCATGTGATTACAGAACCATTTTGCTGCTTTTCACTCAGTAATTTAATAAAAATACCTATCACCCATCCTCTACCACCTCACTCACAAAAGATTTGTGATAGAAACCTACAGAATGAACTTCATTCTCCTTAAGACATGCAAAGGTATAAAAATTCCACCGGCATCCCATTACTACCCAGTGACACAGATGGCTCTTTGGTGAGTGTTGTGACTTATATGCATGTGACTGTGTGACTGTGTCTGTTTCCAGTGTCAGCTCTGCTGTGAATCCCTTTTCCCCACCTCTATTCTTAAAAACTCCACTCCACTATCAGGGTGCAGCTCAAATCCGCCCCTTTCCACAAAGTCTTCTCCATTGCTCTGTACTTCCCATTGGATTTAATCATTACTCATGAACTCCTGGGTCATTCTACCCTTTATCAGAGTTGTATTAGGTCTATCTCCCATATCAGACCTAAGGTTAGACTGTGGCTTATTCACCTTTGTAGTTCATTTGCTTCCTGCATGAAGGCAGAAACAATAATGGACAAAAGAATAATTAAAACACACACTCTCAGCCAGGTGCAGTGGCTCACGCTTATAATCCCAACAGTTTGGGAGGCCAAGGCGGGTAACTCATGAGGTCAGGAGTTCGAGACCAGCCTGGCCAACATAGTGAAACCCCATCTCTACTAAAAATACAAAAAATTAGCCGGGCATGGTGGCAGGCGCCTGTAATCCCAGCTACTCAGGAGACTGAGGCAGAAGAATTGCTTGAACCTGGGAGGCGGAGGTTGCAGTGAGCCAAGACATCACCACAGCACTCCAGCCCGGGCAAAAGAGGAAGACTCTGTCTAAAAAAACAAAAAACAAACAAACAACAACAACCACCACTGCCCTACCACCCCGCCCGGCACAATGTTTGATATCCTTTAAAATATCCAACATGTTTGGAATTCAGTCTGCACACCAGTACAGCATAATTTCATTTCTAGCTTTAATTTAGTAGCAGAAAATAAGCTGCAAATGTTAAAATAAAGAAAAATCTCCACTCTTTTGTCTTCTCCAATCTTTTCTTCTTCCCCAACCACAAACTGATAAAAAATACAAGTATATGAAAATAATAAAATAACTGGAGGTCTAGCGTGGATTGTTACCTTCTGTCCCAAGAATTCATTCCCAAGTCATCAAGCAATAACCTGCAGAAATAAAAGGGTCCTCGGGGCTCCACTGGGGAGGGCTGCCCTTGGCTGGTGACTTTCATTGCAGAATCGAAGTTACGACTCTGGATATACTCATCCTCCTGAGCATTTTGGCGCAAAATGACCTCGATAATTTCCTTCTCTTGGTCATAGTTCATGCCACATGGGGGTAGGGAAGGTTCATTTAGATTTAGCTGTGATGGTAAAAGGCATTCAGGACTTGTATGGCCAATGTTTTCAAGTAATTTGTCAAGAACATCATCCCCCTCCTCAACTTGAGAAGAGTCTTTCTGAGGTCCAAATGTGTCATGATGCCAGCTGGAAATCAGAAATGAAGGATTTCTTCCATTGGGTGCTAAGCAGCCTTCCAAAGGTCCATATAAAACCTTACCATCCCAAGAGTACTTCCCTGAGATATCCCTCACAATTACTCTCACATCAGAGAGACAGCCCACTGGTGATCCTCCTGCCAGTCCTTCTGTGGGTGTCTGAAGGTAGGAGATGAGGGTGCTATCGTTAAATACAAACAGCTGCAGGTTTGGGCTTCTGAACACCTCAGAGGACAGCTCAGAGCCTTCCACATGGGCATTGTCGTGGTTCTCGCTGACAAGGCTGTGCAGTATGGCAGGGCCCCCACTGAGGGGGTAGTGCCCCAGGTGGTTCACCAGGTGGGCCATCACCATTCGAGCAGTCAAGGGGATCAACTCCAAACTTCTTCTTTTCTTCTCTGTAAACAGCAGTAAAGAAACATAAAGAGTCAGTGGTGAATGAAGATTAAAACTCAACTCCTTTTTGGGGGGGGGGGGGCAGCGGGCAGTTCCAATATGGTATATTACCAGTTTTTAGTGTGCCTCAGCTACTTCGAAATGGCAACATAGTGCAAAAAGATCATCTCTCTGAGCTTTAATTCAAGAAGGAAAATGGGAATTCACTGGAATCATGAAGGATGTTCCTGATCTCAGGGAGGACAATGCAGGCAAACAGCCCCTGTGATGGCATCCAGCTGATGTGAGTGAAGCCCCAGTACCTGAGAAAGAGTCTCCCTCTGTAATTTACCTTTCCACTGGGGAACCAAGCAACCCAGGCCAAGGCAGAGAATGATGTTTCTCCCAAGCCCCAGAGCTATCTTGGGGACAGGCTTGGAGGTGCTGAGAGGAAAAGACACTAGAAAAAGCTGCAGGCATTTCCTAGATCCGCAACTGAGAGACTGGAGCACTTGCTCTGGAGTGGGGTAGGGACTTCCACAGCCAGAATTGCGGAAAGTGCCCCAGCAGTAGGCACTGGAATTGTGCTCCTCTCAACTGCAGGCTTGGGGTGGGAGGAGAGAGCTGCTACAGCTAAAGTTTCTCCTGAGCAACGAGACTTGCAGCCAGGGCCAGCTTGGCAACATAGAATCAGTCTGCATGTGTCATTGCTGAGTGCACCAGACTGCTCCCCTGAGATCATGGTGCAGCAGGGCCCTCTCTATTTCACTCCCAGGCAGGACTCCAGGCAGTAAGGGCAAACGCTTTCCTAGACTGGCAGCCTGAGCTGCCCCAACCTTCCTGTGTACACATCATGGTACAGTAGGGCCCTCTCCACTCCGTGCCTAGGCAGATCTCCAGGCATTCAGAGCACCTGCTTGCCTGGACCAGCAGCCTGAGCCATGCTTCCCTTCCTGGACATAGATTGTGGTGCAATAGGGCCCTTTGCACTCCGCACCCAAGCAGATCTTCAGGCACTCAAAGCGCCTGCTCACCTGGACTGGTAGTGTGAGCTGCTTCACCTTTTCTGTAGAGATCCTGGAGCAGGGAGACCCTCTCTGCTGCATGCTCAGGAAGGTCTCTAGGCACTGAGAGCTCCTGCTTGCCTGGTTCAGCAGCCTGACTCTCTCCATCCCTCCTCTGCTGAGATCCTGGTGCAGGGGAACCCTCTCCACTCCACACCAAGACAGATCTCCAGGTATTCGGCACACTTCCTTGCCCAGATTGGCGGCCTGAGCTGCCCCACCCTTCCTGTATGGTACAGTGGAGCCCACTCCACTCCATGCCCAGGCAGATCTCCAAGCATTCAGAGCACCCACTCACCTGAATCAGCAGACTGAGCCAGCTTGCCCTTCCTGTGCAGAGACCATGGTGAAGTGGGGTCCTCTCTGCCCATGCCCAGGCATATCTCCAGGTAGTTGAAGTGCCTGCTCATCTGGGTTACCAGCCTGAGCCAACCCACCTTTCTGGTGCAGAGATTGTAGTATAGCAGAGCCCTTTGCACTCCAAGCCCAGGCAGACTTACAGAGATACCTGGAGCACCCAAACCCACTCTCCTAATCAGGAGCTCAGGTGCCCCTCTGCCTGTGCAGAGAACTGGAAGCCAAGGAGATTTCCCAGCTCCATGCCTAGGCACATCACTGGGCACTTGATGGCCACCCACTGGATTCTCCCTCAGCACTGCTACTTGTGCCCAACACCAGGGGAGCTGTAAATAAGCCTGTCCAGTCTGGCTCAATCCATCTTGCCCCCTGCCCACCCAGGGCTAAGCAGGGAGCTCAGACCACTGTGCACTCCATGGATCACCCCATTGCCTGAGGCAATAGAGAGCTTCTCCTGGTAAACAAGGATCAAGTATATATCTGGCCACATCGCCCACAGCCAGCTTTTACCCATAAACACCATCTACTGGCTTATAGGTCAAATTGCACAGCCCAATATAAAACCTGCCGACAGAAGTGCATAGGGCTATAGAAGCAAATCCAGAAGACGGCAGATTGGAGGCAGTGTTAGTGTGCCTCTCTCACTGGGAAGAACAGAATAGTGTGTAGAGATTTGCATTGTGAACTTTTTTCCAAGGAGCAATACAGGAACTCAACAGGAAAACTGCAAGAATCCACAGACCTTTTGAAAGAAGCAGAAGGCTGAAGTCTCCTCCAAGAGACAGGTGAAAAACTATAAATCCTCAGAGTGTGAGTGGGAGAAACTACCTTCAGAATACACATCCCCACACGGGAATCTGAAAATCCAGGTCATGGGAGAAGGTCTTAACCCTACCCAGAGCTGGAACTGCTTAAGGGAGTGATGAGAAACATAAAAGTAGAAGTAGCAGCAGGAAATGCCTTGCAGGCATTCCCAGTCTCCAGCATGAACCGAGGGAAGCCATACCTGAATATATCTCACAGGGGTTCTTGGGGAAGCCAGTCAACTAGCTCAGAAAGGGGTTGCAGGGTCAAAGATGCTCCTAACTGAATTTTGTGATATAATCTCGAGCAGGGATGAACTCCTTTGCCCAGAACGGGCAGGGGTGGGGGTGGGGGTGGGGGGCAGGGAAGTGCATTGCAGACAGATCTGCATCATGGGCAGATAGGAGGGGCATGGCCAGAAAGCCAGGTGGGAAAGCTTATGAACTGGGACAGATCTGGGTTCTGTGTGCCGACTGCCTGGATCCAAACCTGGTGCTGCTAGTAAGAACACTGAGGGAGTGAGATCGGCCTTGCCAACTGCATGGGAGCTGGGCAAGGCTTACTGCTGCCTGCTACACTCCACTCCCATTGTGAACTCTTCTGTGCAGCACAGGCAGTTATACTACCTCTGGAGCACTACCCCACTGCCTGAGAACCACCCCCGACCCTCAAAGGAACCATGGCTGGCCCCACTCAAGGAGAGTCAGAGCACAGACCTGCTCAACCCTATCCCCACCTGTTAGTATATATTCCTGCACCCACCCTGGTAGCTTAGGTAGCTTAACACAAAGGACATAAACTTGTAGGAGCTTTACAGCCCTGCCCATTGCCTCAGAAACCAGATTATTTCCCCTAGGCAATTTAGGGCTAGCTTAAATCCCACAGCTAGTACTGCAGCTGGTGCTCTCTTGCAAGCACCACGTCGTGGCTGGAACAAACTGATGCAGCCCACTACAGCATCTACAGGTGGAATAACACTGTGCCCAGGAAGGAGAAAATGGCTAAATGACCTTAGCTATCACCAATGCCCATAATACTCTAGCCACCAGAGGTCCTGAGCCTGTCCAAGTGAAAGTTAACCACAATTAAAACCAGCATTCAAGAAAGCCAGCACACTAAGCATATCTATAACCAAGGAATCTCACAGAGTCTACGTCACTCCCCTGCCACCTCTATCACAGCTGGAGTACCCACTGCTGGGAGACTTGAAGAAAGGTCACATCACCAGATGATCATTTGCAGACATTTCCCAGCACCAGCCTGGAGTGTGGCAACCCCACTGGGTGGCCAGACCCAGAAAAGCAATAGCAATCACTGTAGTCTGGCTATCAAGAACTCCTATTTCTAGGGGAAGGGGGACAGCACCACATCAAGTGAACACCCCCAAGTGACAAAAGAATTTGGACAGCAGGGCTTGAGTCCTACATCTTTCTGCTGGTGGGAAGTCTCCTGCAGCAGAGACACAACTGCAGTGCCGGGTGCAACAGGGAAAGTCTGAACCTCTACCCCAACAGGAAGGCAGCCTGCATGCTCGTGAAGGCTTGTGGAGAAGGGGTCCTTGTTCTCCACTTTGTCAACCACCATAGACACAACTGGAACTTCTTCCATGGGAACTCAGCATGAATGCACCTATAGATAGCCCTCCTGGAACAATTCATGGTGACTGCATCCTCACAGACGTACTCTCCAAGTTTAGGCTTGCAAAAGAGGCAGAATCATAATTCCTTTCCATATGGAACATCAACATCCCTCATCCCTACAGATGAAAAGAGGTGCCTGTCTGATGTGAAGAGCCGAAACATTAGGACAGGAGTGAGGCTGGGAGGTGGGTAACTTTCTTGCTGGCCTGACAGGAAAGCTGAGTTAGTTCCCACTCTTCACCCTGATAAAACTCAGTGCATCTAACTGAGAGATCCCCTAGCCCCATTAATCAAGGCTGGGGCCTCAGTCCACCACTGTGTATTGTATCCAACCACCTGTTTTAGCTGCAACTGGTTTCTATCTAGAGATACTTCCCCTACTGGCCTGAAGCCTGGATCATCAAGAGAGTCAATAAAATACTGGGGAAAAATTAAATTAAAAAGTGCATACCATGGGGAAATGAGAAAAGCTTCAAGAGATACTTGCCATTCCAATTCCACAGGAGACAATGAAATTGCCCACACCCCGAGTACGTAACTACTACAATCAGCATCTGAGAAAGTTAGCATACAAAGACTCTCTATAACCAAAAAACTCATATAGAATATTCACCCCTAAAAGCAGCAAAATCAAATTAGGCTATAATAAACTATAAACATTAAAGTCACATATTTAAGAGGAGGGGAAAAAGAAATTTAAAAACAAATACAGTCAAATCAAGAATAAATTCAAGAACAATCTGAAGAAACAGTCTACACAAATGAGAAGGAACCAGAAAATACAGGTAATATGATAAAACAAGGTTCAAAAGATCACACTAGCTTCCCAGCAATGGATCCAAACCAAGAAGAAATCTTTGAAATACCAGATAAAGAATTTAGAAGGTTGATTATTAAGCTACTCAACAAGATACCAGAAAAAGGTGAAAACCAACATAAAGAATTTTTTTTTTCCCCCGAGATGGAGTCTTGCTCTGTTGCCAGGCTGGAGTGCAGTGGCACGATCTCGGCTCATTGCAACCTCCGCCTCCCAGGTTCAAGCAATTATCCTGCCTCAGCCTCCCAAGTAGCTGGGACTACAGGTACCTGCCACAACGCCCAGCTAGTTTTTTGTATTTTTAGTAGAGATAAGGTTTCACCATGTTAGCCAGGATGGTCTGGATCTCCTGACCTCGTGATCCATCTGCCTCGGCCTCCCAAAGTGCTGGGATTACAGACGTGAGCCACCATGCCCGGCCACCTGACCAGAGATAGTTTTGTTATGGATGATGAAGTATGACATTCAGTGAAAGAAAATACCCTCAAATTTGAGCTCTTTCTTGCTTAACCTAGAATACCTACACTATCACCTTCATTTTTCCTTTTCACTTTCTATATGATGCATCCACTTAGCAAGGATGTGCATACCAATATATTTTTAAGCATCTTGCCTATTTGCTTAGTTAATATGTCAGTGAATTGTAAAAACTCCTTTGTCACAGAAGTTTAAACAATTATTTTTAGTACTTTAGAACTATCTTGGGAATGTTTGCATTAGCTCCTGACATTTTCTGGAGAACAAATATTCAGGTAAAAGAGAATTGTACATTGAAAGAAAAATGGTGCCAGAATTTAAATGTGTATTTTTAGGTTTTTCCTTTTTCAATAACCTATTTATCTTCTGCTATTTTTAAGTGACAACTCATAATAAATGGTGAACCTATTTTAGGGATAGCCATGTTTTAGGGATATACTCATGTGGGATGAGTATAAATTGATGACTTTAGGAAAAAGTAAATTAATTTTATTATAAGACATATGAACTTACAGTAGGGAATAACAAAACAAATAGATTAAGAGTTGTTTCAATTACTTAATAAAAATAATTTATCATTGTGGGGGGAAAAGTAAAGCAGACATGGCAGTTAACAGACAGTGGAGCTCCAGAAATAAACAAATAAATAAATGGAGAACAAATCAAGAGAACAATGTGAAAATGAAACATGTATCAATCACCTCCAACACAACTCAAAACAAGAGTGTTAAGTCCACTCCACATCAAAAATCTGAGAGTCAATAATGTATTTTAGGAACTTGGTCATGAAATCTTAGGTTCAAATTCCACCTTTACTTCTGACTTGTACACACCCCTGCGAATATCCCTTAACCTCAGTTTGCTCATCTACAAAATGGAGCTAAAATCAGGACTGCTAGATTTTAAGCCCTTGCTCATGACTGTTACCCACCGTCCTGTCTTTTTCATCCTCATCTTGCCTTTCCCTTCCTGTCAGCTCGAACCTTGCTCCAGACTCTGTAGTGCTGCAAGCATACCCCTGACTCCCATTCCAAGGCCCAAAGCTGGACCTTGGTCCTCTCTCACCTGGCCACTGCCTGCTATGTCCTTCCTCCTTCCACCAAGGGCCTCACAAAAGGAGTCTGACTCAGGGATATGATTGTCACTGCACAGGTCACCTGCTCATGTTATCTGGCTTGACCCACCACTCTGGTGAAAGTGCTCTGGCAAAACCTACCACCAAACACCTAGTTGGGAAATAAAACAGCCCCTGTTTCATTCTCACCTTCCCTAAGCTTTCTGAAGCAACTAGCACTACTGACCTTTCTCAACTTCTTACGTGCTTCTTCCTTGACTTGATAGAAAAGACTCTTTCTTGGTCCTTTTTCCACTTCCCTGACTTTGCTTTCCTGCTGACATTCCCGCACTCTGCTGTCCTTAAGGATGTTTTTGCCTATACGATTCTAGTCTAGGGCCTAGGTTTTTAACTTGTGAAGTCCATAAAATTTTCATGGATGATCTAACACTTCACACCTACATCTCTTTCAATTTTTTTTTTTTTTTAGATAGGGTCTCACTCTGTCGCTCAAGTTAGAGTGCAGTGGCACTGATCACAGCAGTCGTGACCTCACAGATTCAACTGGTCCTGTGCTCAAGTGATCTGCTCTCCCTGGCCTCCCAAAGTGACAGGATTACAGGTGGGAGCCACCAGGCTCAGCCTTCTTCTAATTTTTAGTGTTGAGACAACTGCAGATTCACATGCAGTTGTAAGCAATAATACAGAGAGACCTCAAATACCCTACATCTCAGAGTAACATCTTGCATATCTATAGGACAATATCACAGTCAGGAAATTGACATTGATAATAATCCACCTATATTATTCAGTGTTCACCAGTTTTACATGCATGCCTTTGTGTGTGTGTGTGTGTTTGGTTCTACGCAATTTTACCATATGTACAGACAATATACCCACATTCTGACTCCCATTCCAAGGCCCAAAGCTGGGCTCTTTTCATTCTGGGGAGAGGGGTGCTTAAGTAAGAAATACAGCAGGCTCTAAGTCCTGACAATCCCTATATACTCTAAAATGGACTCTCTGCTATGAGCAGAGCAAATCTAAAACTGTAGCAAGTACATTTCCATCTCTTTTTATGATGCTCTCCTAACTTGGAACAATCTACGAGTTCCTTTCAACACCTGTCCACCCTGCTAAGTCTGGCTTAAGTCCTTCTTCATGGAAAGCCCTCATGGTGCTACCGGTGCTACCAGTCCACAATGAGTCCTTCTGGACTTCACTGTGTGTTTTCCATTAGATGTAAAGCTCCTTGAGGATAGAAAATGAGCCTTTTTTGTGAGTTCCAAGGATCTAAGACATACCTGTCTTGAATAATACAAAAACCACTTGAACTACTAAAATGGGAAAACAGCGGAGAAAAAAAAATAGAAAAAAAGAAGAAACAAGGACGGCAGAATTTGCCATCACAGAGGACTCCAGGAACTAGGATTTCAACTTCAACAACTAGATTTAAAAAAAAAAAATAATAGTACAGCAAGCATGGCAAAAGGCTAAATCCTTCCTTTTCCTTCTCACAAGGTTTCATACTTGAAAGAATACTCACTCACCCTCTTCAACAGTCAGCAGGTTACCCAGTTCCGCTGATGAATGATACTGGACTGGCTCAGAGCTCTTCACATTTGCCAGTGGCAGGAAGGGGTCATAATCCGTGGATGACAAGTCAGCCAGGGTCAGTGTGTAGTGACTCTGCTGGGTGTACGTGCTTGAGCCACACACACAGCAGTGCAGAACCTGTGAAAACAGAGGCCATGTGCACCATGGATACTACCCACCTCGTGTCCCCTGACAATCTGTCAAACTACTGTTGCACTTGACAGCTAGGACTCCTGCTTGGTCCTAGTTGGAAATGAAATGACCATTGTTAAATATATTCTTACTATTAGCAAATTTATTTTGCTCCTTTCATATCAATGCCAAGAAATATGTTCTCAAGGCAAAAGGAAAGTAAAAGTTAAAAAGTACTTATTCACATTCTGTGTGATTGCACATACCTAAGTCCCCCTCCTGTCCACCAAAGGTGGCACAGGTAGAAGGAACTAATCAGGGGATGAAGGGTAGTGATGGGACAGGCCAACCACGGTGGAGGGTGGAATGAGCACAAGCAGAGACCATTAGTACACGACATGAGCTTAAATTAGTATAACTCATGACACATGAATTGTAAGGGCTAACTTAATACAATTTTTAAATTATTCTTATTTTGACAAGATTAGTTTCCCGAAAGTTCACTGGTAGTTTACAAACTGCAGTTGACTGAAGATCTATCTACTCATTTGAGGTTTTCTATACATACAAGCCATGCAAACACAAATCATCTTGAATATGCCAAAATGCATAAATGAGGTAATGATTGTACCAGATTTCCCTTTTTAATCATAACTTCAAGATCATAAACTCCAAACACTGATTTCTATAAGAATCAAGGTAACACTTGAAAAACTAAGAAAACACCATTGGGTTAAATGTATTTCTGTAAAGTAAATTCACTTTTAGATGACTAGCTTTGGTTTGCTGACAAGGCAAGAGGCCTTGTGGTCAGGTACCCTTTGTAAATGGCTACAAAGTACCAAGAATTACAGTTGTCAGGGCAACCACTTGACTCTGTCCTCTTCCTAGCAAAAAATGCAGTATAGGAAAATCCTTATGGCAGCTCTGTTATTAATTTAAAAATTAAGCTGCAATCACTGAGATAATTAATTTCTAGTAGCCAAAATGCAATAAATGGCAATAAATGTAGGAAGTGTACATTAAAACCACATGTTATGTGTAAACTAGCACAACTACTTTGGAAAATTATTTGGTGTTTACCAATAAGGCAGAATATATATATTCTAGCAACTTCACTCCTAGGTACACACCCAACAGAAATGCATATGTATGTGTGTATACAAAAAAAAAAAAACAAAAAACAAACAAAATATCCCCAAAACAACAACCCTGAATATTCATGTTTTATGGGTCCAAAACTCTAAACTATCCAAATGTCTAGTAAAATGGATAAATGTATTGTGGTTTATTCTGTGTAATACTATCTATCACCAAGAGTGAAAAATCTGCAACTATTCACAACAGTTTGAATAAATCACTGAAAAATAATGTTGAGCAAAAGATGTCAGACAAAAGAAGACATACTGTATGACTCAATTTGTATCAAGTTCAAAACAGGCGAAACTACTCTACTCTGTTACACAGGATAGAGGCTATCCCTGGACATGTGTATGGGGCCAGTGGCTAGGCGGAGGCACAGAGAAGGCTTCCAGGATGCCAGGAATGTTCTGTTTCCTGATCTGGGCTCTGATTTTACAAGCATGCTCACTTGGTAAAAATTCATCAAGCTTTCACTTACAGACTGGTGCAGTTTTCTGGAAGCATATTATACTTCAATAAAAAGTTTACTCTTGAAATACAAAACAGTTATTTAGTAAATTTATGAATTTTTACTATGAGGTACTATGAGGTGACTTTTATAGTGATAAAGCAATTTTAAGAGAAATCTTTAAGAAAAGAAAGAACTCAGAAAAGAGATTTACATAAGTGATTGTGGCTAATGCAGTTGGCCCAAACCAAGCTCTGTACAGGTTTATAAGCCATAAAAATAACAGAAGTATCTAATGAATCCTAATATAGTTATTAAAATCTTTAACTACTGAAGAAACCAATTAAGAATACACAAATACTTTTTAGTAGAATTTCAATTCTAAATTCACAATTAGGTATTTTTTTAAAGCAATACTTTTAAAAATAAGGCAATAAAGTGATCAGTCTGTGTCTTGGACTCTTCTTTTATTATTAAAGGTTTCTTAGTAAAAGAGTAAACCACAGAATTTTCCCTCCATAACAGTAATTATTCAGTGGACATGCAAACGCTAAATGAACAGCCAAGGTTTGAGAGAGACTGTTAAGACAAATTACAGAAGGACATTATAAGCAATCCAGAGCAAAGGCCACCCCTAGTCATCAGTGTGTATGTGTGTGGGGGGAAGGGGTGGGGGATTAACTAAGAATATTTTAAATATTGTAAAAATGATGAAGCTAATTACTTTGATGTGACATAATTCCTTAATTTATTTCTTAAGAATTTTTTGAGGCAAAATGATTACTGAGACCATTAAACCTTTTTCTTCCTTTGATAAACAGATTTTGTCAAAGTAATGCTGTATACAAATAGATAAAAGAAATAAGACCTGGTGTTCTATAGATCAGTAGGATGGCTGTAGTTAACATTAATCAACTGTACATTTCAAAATAGCTAGAAGAGAATAATTCCAGTGTCCCTAGCATAAAGAAAAGATAAACATTTAAGACAGACATCCCAATTACCCTGATTTGATTATGTGAATGTATCAAATTATCAAATGTGCCCTGAAAATATGTACATCTAATATGTGTAACAAAAATAAATTAATTTTTTAAAAAGAAGTTATTTGCCCTAGGGAAAAAGTTAATGTAGATATCCCTATAATATGAACAGTTCTTTCTTAAGTAGACATAGAACATGTTCCATGAAAATTGAAGAATTCTGACAAAACTGCAGTTGTTTTAAAGATTAAAGATGATACTCCTGTAAAATGCATGCATCTTTAACTTGGTACCCACTGCTTCTTTATATCTGTTCTGCTTTCAGTCCTTAAGTTATTTACAATTTTTTTTTTTTTTTTTTTTTGAGATGGAGTCTTGCTCTGTTGCCCAGGCTGGAGTGCAGTGGCGAGATCGCCTCTCACTGCAAGCTCTGCCTCCCAGGTTCACGCCATTCTCCTGCCTCAGCCTCTGGGGTAGCTGGGACTATAGGCGCCCGCCATCATACCCAGCTAATTTTTTATACTTTTAGTAGAGACGGGGTTTCACCTTGTTAGCCAGGATGGTCTCAATCTCCTGACCTCGTGATCTGCCCACCTCGGCCTCCCAAAGTGCTAGGATTACAGGCGTGAGCCACCGTGCCTGGCCAAGTTATTTACTTTTTAAGAAAAAGTTTAGCCACCATAAATCCTTTTCAAAAGGGCAATGACAAATAAGTACACGCATAAGACATATTTTGGTGGTTCTCTGGCATATAAACCCACACTCCATTCCCCCAGACCCAGGTGGAGACTCACCCTGTAGATATAATCCAGCAAGGGGGCTCTGGCCGAATGCTGCTCCTCTAGGACTGCTGTGGACACAGGGTGGAGAAGGACACTCACGGGCAATGCCATGCACCAGTCCAAGAGGCACAGTAGCAAGGACACAATAAACTGGAAGAAGAACATGCCCGGTAACTTATGCTGCAGTCTCTTAAACCTCACTACACACAATAATAAGAGAATTGTCCCTACACATAGTATTCAGTGGACATGCAGGTGCTAAATAGGCAGGTAAGCAAGTAAATAAAGAAATAACATTTTCACAAAAAAGACTGTTAAGGCCAATAGAGAAGGATATTACAAAGGATATCACTAGTTGTAACATTATTTATCATTTTACCTTACATTAAAATAAAAAAAACTCTAGGAAAAACTTAATGTGCCACCTACCTTCTTGTCTGTTTCCACTGAGGAGTACTCTGCACTTGGTAAAAGAAAAGCAATTGTGGCCACAAGGATCTGCATAAAAGATAAATCCCCAATCAAACAGACCATATTTGTAAGCCTTTGTAAGCCCATGTTAGGAGTCCCACGATGGCCTTGCAACTAAAGCCAGCTTGGTGCCAACTCACCAAAGAAAGGTGATACAAAGCAGAGGGCCAGCTGTGTGGTGATCTTGAAAATTAGGAAAAGACAATGGGGCCACAGCCACTTTCTACTCTACTTTTCTGGTTGAAAAATTAGGGGGGAAGACAAAGAAAAGAGTATTTCTCTCTGCAGTCACATAATTCTGAACATCAGTTTCCAGTTTTCATAGTGAAGTGAAAAAATACTTCCAAAAATAATTATGAAAACGCTCCCATTTTAGTTTTATTATAAATTACCCTAAGTCTCCACCTGTTGTCCTGGTGTAAACAGCACCCCTTTCATTCTCAAAAGCAGTCCCATTTAGATGATAAATTACATCGTCACCCCAAAACCCTACTTTCCATTTCAGAGCATTTTATGTTCCCATGTCCAAACTCCATTTCACTCTAGGTCACTTAAGGTCAAAAATCACTTGTGCCTTTTAATGTACCTCTGAGAGAACAAAGTGATCTTTCCAGGGAAATCTGTCTAGGGCTAAGAGAAAATAAACCAACATCACTTCTTCTCTCTCCTTGTAATACCTCACGGGGACAAATCAAATTTCCTCAAAGAGTTACCACTGGATGTATAAGAACAGGGCATGTGTTAAAAGTGCAGCTATAAAACTCAGTAGAAGTACCTTATCCCATGGACACCTATGGGAGTGAAGGTGCCTGCTTGTGAACAGGCGAAGCACACTTGGATGCAAGTGGCCTTCAGGATATGACTGTTGAGAAGATTCTTCCTATTCCTTCCACCCCTCTCTCCCACCAGTTACCTACACAGAGGTTATCATGGTAGCAATCTCATTACGGCCAGTAATCCTGCTAGGGCAGAAAGTGGGGTCCAGGGCTTTAGTCTGGGAGAGACTTCTGTTTTACACAACAGCCGCCCCCTCCACCCCTCACGGAGGGCATCATAACCAGCTGCCTACTCCTTGTTGGCACCATCCAAATTGCTCTTGATGAATGAAGCCCAATCTACAAAAGGTCTCTTTGTTGTGGTCGTGCCTGCCTTTCAAACTCCCCAAGTATAAGCCTCTGTCTGGAACACTGCTGGCTTCTTTACATAGTGCCTGAAATCACAGCTGAGAAGAACCAGTCTAACTTAATCTTAAAATGAGTGACTTGTGGTAATTTAATAGTCGGTTCTCTAACAATTATTTGAACATTTATAATTAAATAAATATCAAATACAATAAAAAGAAAATGCTTATGTTTTAGTATTACAGAAAAAAAGACTTACTTCTGCCATTTTCCGAGGCAGAGAGGTTTCAAACATCTGAAGTTTCTCCCAGTAGGAAACCAGCAACTGAAGCACATCGCAAGCTACCTGGGCCACGATTTTGTTGGGAAACTATAAAAGGAAACCAAATCCCAAAGCAGACACATAACTTAACAGGTGCCTCATTCTTAAGGACAAAATAGTTACTTCCTCTCAGTTCCTTATAGATTACATTTATCTGTTTTGCCTCAAATTGATGAAAAATATGTCCTACTACCAGAGAGTTTAGACAACATCACATCACCATTTTAAAACAGCCTCTTCTCTAGCCTCATTGTGTTAATTTACATAACGTTCTACAGGAACAAGAAGCTTTCATTTACCCATTTGGAAATTAAAACCATAATTTCAAATTTCTTATTCAGCTCACATAAATCATATTTTTGACAAATAGAGGAAATTAAAATGTATCCCCGTACGCTGAACCTTTTACAAGGATTTTACTCATTCTCTCATTGATAAATCTTCACTGACAGCTCTGCAAGGTAGATGTTATTTTCATTTTACATATGGAGAAAACAGGGATTGAAAAAATAAAAATAAAAAAAAAAGAAAACAGGGATTGATCAAATGGCTTTCTATCCTATGAAATAAAACTTGACCTACATGTATAACATACTAAGAATGTGTAGAGTTAGAGTGTAGGAGAAGATAACTAAGGAATTAGGGTATACTCAATTATTTTGAGTACGTTTCCTGAGGCTGGCACGCATCTCAACTCATCACCAAGGTCTGGATGCTTCCATTTATTGTGACGTAGCATGTCTAAGGGCAGCACCTTAAAGGTCTTACTTTTTCATGCTGGGAGAGCATGGAAGGGACAAGGGCACCCTCTGCTTTTCTCCCTGGCCAGAACATGGGGCTATGCCATTATCCATAACTCATTATGTGCGGCAGGAAAAGTTCATCACTGACCCTGGTGTAGGGATACCTCACTCTAAGCCACATGAAGCAGACCATCATCAATGTTCAGTGCCTCAGTGACAAATGTACAGAACAAGGAAGAAGAAAGGGAAAGGTTTTTAATTCTACAGAATAAACAGTTACTGACTACCCCTACCTGAGAGGCACTAGCTAAACCCAGGGCTGTAGTAGTTGCACTCAGGGGCTCTTCACAGCCTTCCCTGGCCACAGAGACCCCACATCTCAGATGACACAATTTCCACCAGCCTTGTTCCATCTCTCAAACACTCTGGCTTGCTTTGGCCCCATGGCCTTTGCACCTGCTCTTTCTAAACTTTGCTTGGAACACTTAATCCCTAGGTCTGCATGTGGCTTGCATTGTTATATCTTTCAAATTATGGCATAAAATGTCATCTCCTCCCTCAGGCCACCACACCGCCCCAAGAGCTGGGTGGTGGCCCACCCCCTCAGCTCTTCAGCTTCATCCCATTCCCCTATTAGATCTCCTTCATGGCATTACAGGCTATCAGAGCTGACCTTTTTGTCTGCTATTTCCTGCATATATTGTTCACCACTGTATCTGTAATGCCTAGCATGCCCCCCTTAAGGATGTGCGTGGTGTGCCTAAGGTGAAGATGAAACTCGGAGGGAGTGGGAGAACAGGAGCAGGCACTGTGTGTGTTGCTGCTGCACCACAGTGGTAGAGTCACCAGGTGGAAAGATAAGGCTGGTAAAGCTCTGAACTCAAGAAGCTGGAAACAGACAAGGGAAAATTCTGAGAGCCGACCGACAAGACAAGAAAGCTATGGGCAGGGAGTAGTGGGACATGGGGCTTGGGGAAAAACAGGCAGAGAGACGGCAACGTGGAAGGAGAGGAAAGCTAAGCTGCTCCTGGAAGAATGCAGGGGGGATGTGGGGTCTCCTTCCAGGCATGGGTGGCAGGGCCCAGGCACCAAGGTAGGAAAGGTCGGTCAGATACAGGGGGCTGCAAGCAGGGTGGTGTCACTGACATGTAATGAAGGAGGTAGGGAATGGTGGAGATGAAATAAGCCATTCATTTGCTCTCTCACTTCTCCAGCATACAGTCACAGAAAACCGACAGAGAGCCACGATGAGCGCTCCAGCCTGTGGGCTGTACTGGTCAGCCTGTGCGTGGACAGAGCCCGCTGACAGTGGTATGAACAGTGATCTGTGGGGGCCAGTCTTGGACTGGTGACTCTGATCAGGAGGCTCCATATTGGCAGGGTGAGCTGTGGGAGGGATGGACTTGGGTAGTGGGTGGGACAGACCGTGGGCATTCAATGGGCGTTAAGGAAGTACAGCTGGCAGGACTCAAGGCCAGAAACAACAGTGGGGTAAGGAGAAGGAGGGAAGTCAGTGATGTCTCAGAAGACGGGGTGGGAGAAGGAGCAGGGCTGGACAGCTCACAAGAGTTGGTGAGTATGGCTATTATGGCTTAGAACCACCTCCCCCAACCACCCCATGCCCACCATCCATCTGCTACCCCACCATAAACAAACCAGCCAACCAACACCTCGCTGAGTGGAATGCTCTGCACATTCAAGGGCGCACCTAGGTCACCTTTGCAGGGCATTTCTGAAGGGTTCTTACAAGAGAGGTGGCACTGGCTTTATGTGGAGCCCGTAAAGCAGGAAGCCCTGCCAGGGCTTGCACTCTCCGCTACCCAAAAAGCAGGCTGAGGCTCGGCTGGCGGTGGGGCCAACGACCCCACTGCCTCCTCTTTCTCCATTTCTCTCCCTCCTGGCAGAACCCCAAAGCCTCCTAGAATCCCCTGTTCTCATAGTGGTGGCTGTTCTTCTTGTTCCTTGTAGCAACTCTTTCCCTTCCAGTCCTCAGTTCTTCGATTTATGTGCTATGTCCTTAGGTAAAACAACCCAGTTGCCACAGCAACACGGGAACTAGAGGGAGACAGGGGAGGAGGGAAGTGGGGAGGGAGGTGTAATCAGAGACCAGGACGTAAGTCAATGAGTTTCCTGTTATTAATAATGGTTAAAGACCCAACAACTTGGCTGCATCCTGATCCCTCTGCTTTCTTAGCAATTCAAGCTGGAAACAGTTCTTTGACCTTCCTCAGTCCTCTTCTCTTTTACTGCTATCCAGAGGCGGGAGGATTCAGCAGGACAATCTCTATGCTGTGCTGGGATAGCGGACAGAGCGAGAGCTCAATATGTGGTAACCACATTGTTTTTCTGGTATCTTATATTTTCCCCCCAAATTATGAAAAGTTGCAGAAAGCTTATCTATCCTTCTACTCTGTTAGCAATTTCTATCTCTTTCCTATATTATACAGAGATACACATATACAGTCACACACCTCCTAACAATGTTTTTGGAAACATTTGGTAAGCACCGCAGATATTTGGTAAGCACTAGTCCCATAAGCTTATAGTGCCATATTTTTACTGTACCTTTTCTATGTCCAGACATGTTTAGATACCCAAGTACTCACCATTGTGTTCCAATTCAATATTCAGTTCCTACAGTATTCAGTACAGTAGTGTGCTGTACAGGTTTATAATCTCAGAGCAACAAGCCATCCCACAAAGTCCAGAAACCATCTAGGTTTCTGTAATACTCTTTATGATATTCACACAAAAATGCAATGACCTAGTGACACTTTTCTTAGAATGTATCCCCATCACTATGCGATGCATGACTCTGTGTGTCTGTGTGTATCTCCTTCAATCTAACACACCACTGAGTTATTCATAGTTTTTCCATGGAAGGAATAGAGATGGGGGAACCACCTTACATTAACTATATACCTCTAGATTTAAGAAAAATTAAAAATTTAAAAACAGATCTTAGAATTGAAAAAGGGTATTTAAAAATGAATTGGGATCCACATTGATATATAATTTATAGCCAACTTGTTTCCACTTTAATAAATTATATGTAAATATTTCTCCAAGGCTTCGGGAGTCAGGAAGTGTCCTACACACTTCAGTTGTGCAAAATTCCACACATGTGGCCAGAGTGTTCTGGGTTTGGCTTTGGCAAGCTCCTTTGGTCCCTAGTCAGCTCATCTACCTCATTTGTGAAGTGGAGGTGGCACTGACACTTCCCCTCACAGGGCAGCTCTGAGGATTAAATCTGCTGACAAAGGTCAGCGGTCAGCACCCTGCTCTGGCTGGAGGGGCACTCTTCTGTGATACTGTGGTTGGATAATTTTTCCATTCCTCATCACAGGGATCAGCAGCAAGTGTTTTTCCAGCTCCCATAATACAACAACCACCCCCACCTCCACTCCCAGGTGTTGTGGAGGAGAAATGGGGGAGGATGAAGCAATGGGGGTGGTCAGAGGGTGTACTTGGGGAACAGGAGGCATTGAGTTTGGTCAGGCAGGGGCCAGATGCCAAGCCAAGGGTGGGAGACAGCACTGGCTGGTCATCCTATGCGCAGAAGCAGATAATACACAAAGGGTGGTACAGCGACTGTTGCTGGCCTGATGGCGACTGTCCCAGGCGTCAGCTCTAAGTGCCGTTGCTATTATAGCTGCATGTGGCAGCAGCACAGAAGGGCACGCAGCAGCCTGAATGCTGGTGTTAGGTGGATGGATGGTTCAGGGGTTGAACTTTGGTTCAGTGAGGTGGTCATTCTAGGGCCTTGAATGCTCCTGCACTTCAGTTTCTCCACCAGTAAACTGAGGACACTTACCCCTGAACTAAAAACTTCCATAAAACCCTCAGCACAGCGCCTGGCAGAGACCAGGCACTCACTGGTTCCCTGAGGGTGATAATGGCAACGCTATTTATTACCACCATTTCCAAGCAGGACCCAGGAAAGGACCCAGCAGGATTTGAGCTTTGGCTTAGAGGCAACCTAATAGCACATGTGAAAGTTCAAGCATGTCTTTAATGCCACACAGATCTGCTTTTATTGCTGGTTCCATCATTTACACCTGTGTGGCCTCAGGCTTGTGACCTAATTTCTCTGGGCCTTGATTTCCTCTGGTATAAAACAGAAATTACAACACCTATCTTGCAGAGCTGTCCTGAAGATTAACAGAAGTATTTAGAGTTCGCCATTACTCCGACGTAGCGTGAGTGCCCAGGGAATGGCAGTTCTTCTTCTCATTAACAGAACAAAGAGAGAAAGATGTCCTTAAAGTGCTCAAGATTCAGCCAGATGGTGAACACTGAGCGGCCTAAACGGAAGCTGTGGAGGTCTCTCCCAGGCCTGCTGAAGAGGCCACAGCACGAGACCCCACTCTCTTGTCACTCCCACCAACAGGTGACAGGTGTCCTCTTTGCGACAGGAGCTTCCCAGCCACCAGAGGAACCCATCTGGCCACTGATCCAGGAACACTCGAGACACTGGTAGCTGGGCTGCAGCTGCCAGCAGGGGAGCAGCCGTCGGTACCCTTCCTGGGAGCCTCGCAGCACATGCAATGGGAATCATAATCCTTCTGTCATTTGGGGGATAAAAAAGATGGGGCTACTTCAAATTCAAACTGTTAAATGCCTCGGATATGGCTTAATGTCCAATCAGCACCACAAACTGGTAATACCTTCAGAGTTACTCCTATCACATTGATGGCCTCTTTCACCTGAGGGTGGCTTGTACACTGTGCAAGCTCTTCACATATCCAGACCCCAAGGGAGCAAATGGCAATGCATCTTTTTAAAAAGAAGAAAACAGGAAAACTCTCATGAAACTTAATAAACTTTCTTGGTATTTTCAAATAACAAAACACTTTAAATCTATTTATACAAAATAGCAAAAATTGTAGATTTATTAGCAGAATGTCTTCTTGAAAGGAAAGATAAAGAATCCTCAATAGGCCAATTTTCAGGACAAATAGAAATATTGATAATGGTTTAGTACTTAAATATTTAATTAAATGGTATATTTTCTGTTAATTGTCACAGCCCATGTATCACTTAGTTTTGATTTGTTTTTGTTTTGAGACAGAGTCTCGCTCTGTCACCTAGGCTGGAGTGCAGTGGTGCGATTTCAGCTCACTGCAACCTCCACCTCCCAGGTTCCAGCAATTCTCCTGCCTCAGCCTCCTGAGTAGCTGGGACTACAGGTGCCCGCCACCACAAAATAATTTTTGTATTTTCAGTAGGGACAGGGTTTTACCATGTTGGTCAGGCTAGTCTCAAACCCCTGACCTCGTGATCCACCCACCTTGGCCTCCCAAAGTGCTGGGATTACAAGCGTGAGCCACTGTGCCCAGCTTATCTAGTTTTATTGAAACTAATAGGCTATTACATTTTACTGTTTCAAGATATTTTTGAGGAAGAATAAAAAACATAAATCTGAGGACACTGTCAAAAATGGAGTTTGTAATTGTTTTCTTTACAGTAATATGCACAATACCTACTACAAACATAAAACAAATGCTATATTTTATTTTAAAGTATATTTAAATACAACTTTCAAAATAAATTTCACTGTTAATTCCTCTAAACAATGTGCTAGGACCAGATACTCTTTACAGAAAGCTGACCATGCCATATACGTTTCTATTCTGTTTTTAACTCCACAGAAATTTGGCTTTCTGAACGAAAAAAAGAGAGAGGAAGAAGAATTGCCAATACTTTATGATTTAGATGCAGTAGGTGTAGGAAAAAGAAGAAATCAAGGGTTTTCTCTAAATTTCTTAACTGAAAACCTGGGGGAATGGTGGGGCCATGTGGTGAGATGAAATCTGAGGGACAGCCAGCTTGGAGGCGGGGTAGGGGGGTCAGAAGCCGACTCAAGGGTACAGTTACAGTTGTGTTAAAACATTCAAGTTGGCCGGGCGCGGTGGTTCACGCCTGTAATCCCAGCACTTCGGGAGGCCGAGGTGGGCGGATCATGAGGTCAGGAGTTCGGGCGACAGAGTGAAATTTTATCTCAAAAAAACAAAAAAAAGAAAGAAAAGAAAAGAAAAAAAACATTCAGATGTCAAGTAGGCAGTTTAATATATAAGTCTGAGTATAAAAGTGGCTCAATGAAGAGGCAGATAAACAAATCAGCAGGAAGATGGTATTTAAAGGCTGATCAGAATAAGAGTACCCAGGAAGTTATACAGAGAATAGGCCCAGCCCTAAACCCTGAGTCACTCTAACATTCATCAGAGGTTAGGTAGAGGAGGAAAGGTCAGCACAGGGGACAGAAAGGAGAAAGTTCAGTGAGGTAGGAGCAAAATCAGGGAATTATGTTCTGAGGAACACGCGCTGTTCAGGAAGAGAGTAATGAGAGACTAGCTGCAGGCTTGGTAAGTATGCATGTTCAAATATATAGTATAACCTCTAAAAGAAGGAAAGGGAGCCTACGATTTAAAAACAATTGAGGTAATAAATAGAATGGAGAAAAATCACAAAAAAAAAAAAAAAAGAAGAAGAAGAAAGAAAAACAGGGGATGGGGAAATGAAGGCAAGATAAAGGAGAAATAAAAGAAGTACCTTATTTTTAATTGGATCTTTCTTTCCTATTAAAAATAAAGTATAACATATGATAAAAGAAGTATATCCAAACAGATCAGTAATTATAACAAATGAAAATGAACCTAAAGCTTCAGTTAAAAAATAAAGACCAGATGGGATAAAATTATCAAATCTGGATATATACAGTTTTTGCAAAGATAGCTAAAAGAAGAATATAAAAAGGTTAATTAAAAAGAATAGAAAGTATTATTTAAAAATAAGTAAACCAGTGGTCTTTAAGATAAAAAAAATCCTCCTTAGAAATAAAGAGTCACTAAAAAATATATAATATATTTGATTCACTATATAGGACAATTCTAAACTTTTATGCAACTAATCACATAGCCTCAAAATATATAAAGCAAAATTTGACAGTATATAAGGAGTAATACATAAACACACCAAAATAGCAGGAGATTTTAACATTTTTCTTCCAGAAGGTGATCAAGCTGATGAAAAAAAATCAGACAGGATACAGAATATTTGAAGCCCAGGATTAAAAAAATTTAATAAACACAACTAGAAGACTATGCCCAACAAAGAACAGGGCATACATTTTTTTCAAGTTTATATGAGATACTGACAAAAATTGACTACCTAGTGGGTCATTAAGCAAATTTCAACAATTTCAAAGACTGCTGTAAGACATTTTGATCCATAATGCAATTAACTAAGACATCAGTAACAAAAAGATACCTATAGAATTCAGACAAAGTAGTAACTACCAATAAACATGTACTCTTAAATGTTTATATCTGTAAAGGAGAAATTAATATACTAAATATATAACCTTAAAGTTAAGAAAATAATATATAACCTTAAAGGTAAGATTGTAAAGAAAATAAAAGGAAGGATAGAAAAGAGCAGAGAGTGGGAAATAAAAGCAAATATACAATAGAGAAGTTGAACAAAGACCAAAGGCTAGTCTTTGAAAAGACTAATAAAATTGACAAATCTTTAGCAAGACTACTTCAGAAAATTAGAGGATACACAAAACGTGTCAGAGATTTAAAAAGTGGATGTGACCATAGAAGTGAAAGAGATAAAATATAATAGAGATAACTCATATACCAGTATATTTTAAAATTTAGGTGAAATGGGCTAATTCCTAGAAAAGTTTGGTTCATCAATACTGTCAAAAAAGAAAAAAAAAAAAAAAAGAAGAAGGAGGAAACTTTAATAGTCCTAACATCACTGAAGAGAATGAGTCAGTGGTTAATCTTCTCATCAAGAAAATATTAGACCTAGGTAGTTTTACCACCAAGGTCTACTAAATACACAAGAATATTAATTCTAATTCTGTAAAAACTCTTTCCAATGAAAGAAAATGAAATAGTACTTAACTCATTTTGTGAGACTTTATAACCTTATAATCAAACCTGATAAGCGGAGGATGGGGAAGGAATATTATAGGCCATCAATATAAAAGCAATTTTCCTGAACAAGTATTAGCCAAACCAGGTCTGGTATCACATAAACCAAGTCGAGGTTATCCAAAAATGCAATGTTAGCTTAATATTTGCAAATTATTATCAGTTTAGCTTCTGGTAACAGCAGACTAGGAAATTTGGACTAACCCATCTACTGAAGATAACCAAAGAAATTACACAAAATACAAGAGAAAAAACCCCTTAAAACCATCAAATAGCTGATAAGGCAGTGAGGAATGATGGGCTGTTGTCTTGGAATGAGGCTACAGAGGGAGCAGAACATGAACCGTTCCTAGGAGGGAGTAAGAGGCTGAGCTGGGCTTCTGGTGACCTTATGGGGTTTGAAATTGAGGATCGGAGACAGGTGTTCCCCTCCATCAGCATTCCCAGCTTTGGTCTTCACCGTGGGAGGAGAGGCAGAAACTTTTCATTACATAAGTGGCCCAGAAAACCTCATGTATCTTGATCATAGGTTGCTGGCTACCTCAGATGCCTGGCAGAAGCAGCCAAAATTTTTCCAGACACTGCCAAATGTCTCCTGGGGTAAAAGATCATCACTGGTTGAGAGTCACTACCCTGCATATACACCAACCATTTCTATAAATATTTGGTTTATATTTTCATTTTCTTTCTTCTTGAAAATATTAGAGGATACATGATTATATTTGTAATCTTGCTTTTTCTCACACAAAATAGTGTATTATGTATACTCTTCTGCACTTTACAATTTTTACTTAATAATGATACCTTTTAAAATAATCATGCAAAACATCTTCCTGGCATCATTCTTCCTATACTTCTCAGTCTGTATAAGAGCTATGTGAAAGAATAAGTGTTTTCTTTTGTAACATTAACTACTTACACATAAATGTGTATCTTAAAATTCTAAAACAGTTTACCTCTTATTCAACATTTACCTTGCATATTCATTTGGTTCTTCTGTGGCATTCTTCAGTAAAATATTTATGAGGTAATGCTAAAAACACAAAATTAAGTAAAATAAAAACTTTTCGTCATAGTTGGTTTCCCACATGTTCTGACCACGTTCCAGGCAGCCAGGAACTACTGAAGTTCAACCAGGGAGCTCAGAGAGCTCATCTATGAGTGAGAGCCTGAGGCGAGAAGAACACTGGGCTCGGGGGAGTGGGTGGTGGAGGATGGGGGTCTCCACAGGGCCTCCCTAAGCCATTCAGCCCGTGGAGTAGAGCGCTTCTGGTATAAAGCAAATGAGACTTCCAGATAGGAAAATCTCGGTTTTCTTTTACTTTAATTGAATTAAATGTTGTACACTGAATTATATACCGTAATTATGTTTTATAGTTTGATTCTGGGATTCTAAAAGCATTTTTGTTTACCTCAAAGTCAGCTGAGGAGAGAACAAATGCTTACTTTTATTCTCCAATAAATAATTTAGAATCTCAAATTATTAGTAGTATTTAATCAGGCCAACAATATGAGTGAGTATTTAGCTTACTTCCATTATTTCTTATAAATTAACTTGATGCACTAATGCAGTTAATTAAGTTAATAAAATTATTACCAAAGGCAATTCACTACATGATTATGATCCCTAGGCCCAACAAACAGGTATAACAAAAAACACCTGCTATAGCTATAGCTATAAGGTCTAACTGCAATATGCTCTGAATTTAACACATGTATAGCCCACGAATAGCCTTCTAAAAACACCTACTGAAACATTTAAAAGATGCAGCAAAATTTCAGGAATACGCAGATTAATATATACTAATGGAAGAGATAATCATACAGCTAGAATTATAAAAGGTGCTAAACTTGAGATACAGTCAAATGTATTATGTACCTTGACATCTTCAGTTCCTGCAATGGCCTCATTTACTTCTGGTACTGACTGCAGTAAAGGAATCTCCTGGTAGGTATTTGGAAAGCAGACCAGAGAGCCAAGGACAGTGACAGCCTCTGAACGAGGCGCCTGCACATAAGGAAGAGAAACACACACATTTCTCTTTTTGAAAGTTAGAAACATTAAATAAGCGACGTTTTATTCTTCATCCTAGATAAAAAATACCAAACTCGGTAGAGTTATTCTCTTCCAGATGAATATTTAAGCAAAAGAGGTTTGCCTAAACAAAAAAACAAATTTCTAAGGAATGGAAAATATCACTATACTTGGAGGTAAACAAGTGTTGTGGAAACTGATGTGCAGATTCATTCAGAATTAGAAAGGCCAATGACTCTGTCATGACTGTTTACATTGTTTTACTGCTAATGTTCTCAACAAAGCAGGATAAAGGATATCAATTTAGTATCATTTTGCTGCTGAGAACAATTAAGGAGAATTCATAGAGAAGTAGAGATGGAGGTAACTATCAGAGGGTAGAAAGAGAAGACAAACTACCACATTTCCTGTCTATCACCAAGAACTACTTTATGAAACAACATATGATAAGATACTATATCGCTATATCTAGTGAGATACTTTTCTCTTATTTGCCCAGTGTTAGAATTAGGTATATATTTAAAAAGGCATGTCCAGGTGCAGTGGCTCACACCTGTAATCCCAGCACTTTGGGAGGCCAAGGCGGGTGGGTCACCTGAGGTCAGGAGTTCAAGACCAGCCTGGCCAACATGGTGAAATCTCATCTCTACTAAAAATACAAAAACTAGCCAGTTAGCCAGGGGTGGTGGTGGGCAGCTGTAATCCAAGCTACTCAGGAGGCTGAGGCAGGAGACTTGCTTGAACCCAGGAGATGGAGGTTGCAGGTAGCCAACATGGTGCCACTGCACTCCAGCGTAGGCAACAGAGTGAGACTCTGTCTCAAAAAAAAGAAAAAAGGCATTTCACTAGATTTCAATTCAGTCAACAACAGCAGCTGTGGTTAGCCAAGAATAGGGGATTACACAGGTCTGTCATCAGTTTACTTACCTATCTGTCCATCTATCTGTCTACTATTATGTAATAATTAAAACAATGAAAGCTCACATTTAAGGAGTTCTCACTCTGTGGTAGGCACTCTTCTAAGTGCTGTACAAGCATTTCCTCATAAAGTCCCCTCACCAACCCAATGAAGGAGAGGCTATTGTTTTCATTTTCCAGTGAGAAAACTGACACTCAAAGAAGTTAAGTAGCTTTTCAATGCCATATGGCTCTTAAGTGATGCACCCTGGATTTGAACTGAGGCCATCTAGCTCCAGGTCCAGACTGAGCCTATAGTTAAGCACTTAGGCTATAAAATCAGAGAGTTTTTCTCTCTCAGAGAGATGAGGCACGGTATGTGAGGTAGAGGAAGAGAGGCAAACAACAGCTATACACAATTCAGTGAAGCACCTGCTAGGAGAGCAACATAGCACGGGAGCCCAGTCCTTCATTTTTTACCTAGCTTGGTTCCCGTAAGTACACAGGTAAATAAAAGGCAATATAAAGCACGGCAGAGCTATTCTATGGGATGAGGCAAGGATTGGTTCTGCTCAGGATGTGTAGGAAACCTAAAACAAACTGCTGCTAAGGGCCACAGAGGGGAGTAGAAATCAGGCAGGCTGGCAGTGGGTGAGGGAGCCAGCTGAGTAGGGAAGAGGCAGGTGCCCATGAGACAGGAGGCTGAAAGGGTCAGAAGCAGTTGTCTCCAAAGTATGTTCCACTAGGGCCACAGCAACTGTGAAAGGGCAAAAACACAGACTCCCAGGAAAAAGACGTTGCAGAGATATTTGGCTAAGCACAATTAAATAGAAGCGTTTAACATGTTACTGCACGCTGTGAATTTCCAAGTGAAGAAGTGTATTTCCCAAAATTACTTGACTATGAACCTGGCTTTCTTCCTTCTCTTTCCCCCAGAGTATCTGGGGAGATGACTGTTCTGAGGAAGACTTTTTGAAATGCTTGTCCTGAGGTTAGGAGAGAAAAGTCTGGGATGACAACTCAGATGTGTTCAGAGGAACTGAATGCATGCGTCTTTGTGGAGTACACAGAGAGAGAAGTGATGACAGAGGTCGCAGCCCTGAGGACGTAGAGACAGACAACCGGAAGAGTATCATTACCAACCCACAGAAGTCCTCTTTGTGCCCCTCCCATGATAGCCTCCCCTCCCCCAAAGTAACCGCATTCTGCTGTAACACCACAGATTGGTTTTGTCTGGTTTTTCAATTAAATAAATGAAATTAGAGTATATGTTCTTTTGTGTCTGACTTCTTTCACTCATTATGTTATGTAACTGATCCTGTGTTTTCATTGTATATAATAATCCATCTTATGTACACACCGTAATTTATCCGTTCTATTGCTGATGGGCATTTGGATTGGCTCTAGGTTTTGGCTGTTACAAACAATGTTGCTGCGCACAAGCTTCTCCTCATCTCTTGGGGACTTGGGCGAGCCATCTGTGCATCTCCCTTCCCTACTGCCTCAGTGGGGCAGACCTACCTAGCAGGGGTACTTCACACTGGTAATTACCTCGTGCTAACGGAAAATTCTGACTGAGCAAGTCTGCTCCAGCCCAAACACCTTTCACCAGTTCCTCTACAATTTTAACCTTAAGTTTAAACAGGAAAGTACTAACACTCAGAGTGTGGTTCCTTCATGTAACTCTTACTTCACATTCTCATTCATATTCTCTCTCTTTTAAAAAAACATTTTGGAAGGCTACGTTATTAATTTTGTGTTGATTCTTTTTTTTCAACTTTACTAAGGTATAATGAATAAAAATTTATATATTTAAAGTATATACAACATAATATTTTGATATATATATACACATAGTGAAATTACCACAAACAAGTGAATTAATATATCACCTCATATAGTTTCTTTATGCATGAGTTGTGAACATTTAAGATTTACTCTCTTAGAAAATTTCAAGTTTATAATATAGTATTATTAACTATAGTGACCACACTGAGATCTCCAGAACTCATTCATTCTGCATAACTAAAACTTTTGACCACTGAGAAACATCACCCCATCTCCCCCCACCCCAACCACAGCCCCTGGGAACCACCATTCTACTCTCTGCTTCTAGGAGTTGGACTTTTTTAGATTCCACATACAAGTGACACCACACAGTATTTGTCTTTCTGAGTTTGGCTTCTTTCATTTGGAAAAATGGTTCATTCATGCTGTTGCAAACAACAGAATTTCCTTTGTTTTTTGAAGGCTGAATAATATTCCATTGGAGATATATACCACGTTTCCTTTATCCATTCATCTGTCAACAGACATTTAAGTTGCTTTCGTATCTTGGCTATTGTGAATGCTGCTACACTGAACGTGAGAGTGCAGATATTTCTTCAACATACTGATTTCAATTCCTTTGGATATATACCCAGAAGTGGGATTGCTGGGTCATATGGTAGTTCTATTTTCAACTTTTTGAGAAACCTCCATACTGTTTTCCATAACGGCTGCACCAATTTACCTTCCCACCGTAAGTGTACAAGGGGATGAAAATGTGTAGAAAAAATGGTATGATTAGCATACCCAGTACCCAACCATTCACTAACCCAAATACTCATGTGCAATATTTGAAAACAGAACTAAAAATCAATTCATGGCTGTAACATTTATTCCTACTATCATACCTCAGGCAGATAGTAGAGAAAAATGTATATAATATTATGTAACATTGATATATGTGTTAAAGACCAAGCAAATTCGATGCCTTTAAAAGGCTTAAAAGATAAGGCACTCATGTCTCTTATTGTAGTTTCAAAGAACATAACACTTTTTTCTTTATTGCAAGCTGGTTTTGTATTTCATCCTTTCTGAATTTTTTGAAGCACATTCTTGGTTTATGTTTCAGTACTTTCTTCCCTCAATATTTTCTAGTTTGTGTTTTTCCAGGTTCTGGTTATTTCTTGGTTATTTATTTTCCTACCTTGGCAACACTTCTTTATGTGAATTTGACCTTTACATTTATCTTTATACCATCTTTGATTTGAGTAGTCTCTATTGTGTTGGTTCTTTCTTTCCAGCTTTACTAAAGTACAATTAATAAAAATTTATGGGCCGGGCGTGGTGGCTCATGCCTGTAATCCCAGCACTTTGGGAGGCCGAGGTGGGTGGATCAGGAGGTCAGGGGGTCAAGACCAGCCTGACCAACATAGTGAAACCCCATCTCTACTAAAAATACAAAAATTAGCTTGGCCTGGTGGCGGGCACCTGTAATCCCAGCTACGCAGGAGGCTGAGGCAGGAGAATTGCTTGAACCCGGGAGGTGGAGGTTGCAGTGAGCCGAGATCGCGCCACTGCACTCCAGCCTGGGCAAAAGAACGAGACTCCATCTTAAGAACAAAAAAAAATTATATATTTAAAGTATATACAACATAATATTTTGATATACATATTGTTTTAATATACATACTGATCCCTATCAATATGTTTTTAACCTATGTCTTTGGGGATGTGTTGGTTGTGACGTCAAATCTCATCCTAGTTTTTTCTGTCAGAGGCCTCAAATAAGGAAGAATCACTATTTCGGTAAGTGGTGATCATAGAGGGAATGGAGCAATAAATGGACATTATATATTGCAATCTAGGCAATATATAATGAATTCAAATAAAAGATTTTTTTTTTTTTTTTTTTTTTTTTACGTGCACAAGAGTTCTCTTTCCTCCACATCCTTGCCAACACTTACCTTTTGTCTTTTTGGTGAAAGCCATCCTAACAGGTGTGAGGTAATTATCTCATTGCGATCTTAATTTGCATTTCCCTGGTGATCTTGAGCATTTTTCATATACAGCAGTTCCCTCTTATTTGAAGGGGATACATTCTAAGACCCCTCAGTGGATGACTGAAACTGTGGATAGTACCAAATCCTTTATATATTATTGTTTTTGCAATACACACATACCTTTGAACAAATTTTAATTTATAAATTAGGCACAGTAAGAGATTAGCAATAACAGCTAATAATGAAATAGAACAATTATAACAATATGACAGCATCACTACTCCTGTGGTTTGGGGCTATTATGTAAAATAAAGATTATCTGACCACAAGGACTCTGATATCACAGCAGTCCACCTGGTAACAGATATGGCCACTAAGTGACTAGTGGGTGCGTAGCAGATACCTTGTGGATCCACTGGACAAAGGAATGATCCATGTCCCGGACAAGATGGGCCAGGACAGCTCAAGGTTTCATCATGCTACTCAGAATGGTGTGCAATTTAAAACTCTGAATTATTTCTAGAATCTTCCTTTTAATATTTTTGGACCACCACTGACTGTGGTAACTGATATCAGAAAGTGAAACTGAGGATAAAATGGGGCTACTGTACTATTAGCCAAATATATGTCTGTAAGGCTACTTTAAGGGCAATCAGGCAAGAGAAAGAAATAAAGGGTATTCAAATAGGAAGAGAGGAAGTCAAATTATCTGTTTGCAGATAACATGATTGTATATTTAGAAAACCCCATCTTCTCAGCCCAAAAACTCCTTAAGCTGATAAGAAACTTCAGCAAAGTCTCAGGATACAAAATCAATGTACAAAAATCACGAGCATTCCTATACACCAATAATAGACAAGCAGAGAGCCAAATCATGAGTGAACTCCCATTCACAACTGCTACAAAGAGAATAAAACACCTAGGAATACAATTTACAAGGGATGTGAAAGACCTCTTCAAGGGTAACTACAAACCACTGCTCAAGGAAATCAGAGAGGACACAAACAAATGGAAAAACATTCCATGCTCAAGGACAGGAAGAATCAATATCATGAAAATGGCCATACTGCCCAAAGTAATTTATAGATTCAATACTATTCCCATCAAGGTACCATAGACTTTCCTCACAGAATTAGAAAAAACTACTTTAAATTTCATATGGAACCAAAAAAGAGCCCACATAGCCAAGACAATCCTAAGCAAAAAGAACAAAGCTGGAGGCATCACGATACCTGACTTCAAACTCTAGTACAAGGATACAGTAACCAGAACAGCATGTACTGGTACCAAAACAGATATATAGACCCATGGAACAAAACAGAGGCCTCAGAAATAACACCACACATCTAAAACCATCTGATCTTTGACAAATCTGACAAAAACAAGCAATGGGAAAGGATTCCCTATTTAATAAATGGTGTTGGGAAAACTGGCTAGCCATATGCAGAAAACTGAAACTGGACCCCTTCCTTACACCTTATACAAAAATTAACTCAAGATGTATTAAAGATTTAAACATAAGACCTAAAACCATAAAAACCCTAGAAAAAAACCTAGGCAATATCATTCAGGACATAGGCATTGGTAAAGACTTCATGACCTAAACACAAAAAGCAATTGCAACAAAAGCCAAAATTGACAAATGGGACCTAATTAAATTAAAGAGCTTCTGCACAGCAAAAGAAACTATTATCAGAGTGAAGAGAAAACCTACAGAAAGGGAGAAAAATTTTGCAATCTAACCATCAAAGGGCTAATATCCAGAATCTACAAGGAACTTAAAGCATTTTTTTTTTTTTAGATGGAGTCGCACACTGTCACCCAGGCTGGAATGCAGCGGCGTGATCTCGGCTTGCTGCAATCTCTGCCTCCCAGGTTCAAGTGATTCTCCTGCCTCAGCCTCTCGAGTACCTGGGACTACAAGCGTGTGCCACTACACCTAGCTAATTTTTAAAAATTTTATTAGAGATGGGGTTTCACTGTGTTAACCAGGATGGTCTCGATCTCTTGACCTCATGATCTGCCCGCCTCAGCTTCCTAAAGTGTTGAGATTACAGGCATGAGCTACCGAGCCCGGCAGGAACTTAAACAAATTTATAAGAAAAAAAAACAACCCCGTCAGAAAGTCGGTGAAGATTATGAACAGATATTTCTCAAAGGAAGACAAACATGAAAAAAAGCTCATCATCACTGGTCATTAGAGAAATGCAAATCAAAAAAACCACAATGAGATACCACCTCACACCAGTTAGAATCACTAAAAAGTCAGGAAACAATAGACCGGGCCCAGTGGCTCATGCTTGTTATCCCAGCACTTTGGGAGGCCCAGGCGGGTGGATCATGAGGTCAGGAGATCGAGACCATCCTGGCTAACACGGTGAAACCCTGTCTCTACTAAAAATACCAAAACTTAGCTGGGTGTGGTGGAGGGTGCCTGTTGTCCCAGCTACTGTGTGACAGAGCAAGACTCTGTCTCAAAAGAAAAAAAAAAAAGTCAGGAAACAATAGATGCTGGAGAAGATGTGGAGAAATAGGAACACTTTCACACTGTTGGTGGGAGTGTAAATTAGTTCAACCATTGTGGAAGACAGGGTGGCGATTCTTCAAGGACCTAGAACTAGAAATACCATTTGACCCATCAATCCCATTCATTACTGGGTATATACCCAAAGGATTATACATCATTCCACTATAAAGACACATGCACACGTTATGTTTATTGCAGCACTATTTACAATAGCAAAGACTTGGAACCAATCAAATGCCCATCAATGATAGACTGGATAAAGAAAATGTAGCACATACATACCATGGAATACTATGAACACAAAAAAGAAGTTCATGTCCTTTGCAGGGATATGGATGAAGCTGGAAACCATTATTCTCAGCAAACTAACACAGGAACAGAAAACCAAACACTGCACGTTCTCACTCATAAGTGGGAGTTAAACAATGAGAACATATGGGCACAGCGTGGGGAATACCACATACTGGGGCCTGTCGGGTGGGGGGCAAGGGGAGGGATAGCATTAGAAGAAATACCTAATGTAGGTGACGGGTTGATGGGTGCAGCAAACCACCATGGCATAGGTATACCTATGTAACAAATTTGCACATTTTACACATGTATCCCAGAACTTAAGTATACCAAAAAAAAAAATGAGTATTTCGATAAAGAAGTATGATTTCCCTTCTTGTATCTTGTAATTATTTTCAAAGTCGATGTAAATGGTTAAAATGCATTTGAAAATTCTTTGAGATTATCCTAAACTTTTTCAGAAATAATGAAATATGAAAAGTTGTCATAATTCTTTACGATAAAGCCACAGTTGAACAAATTCAACATTTTTCTTCTACTTTTTCTTTCTTTTTAAGAGATGAGGTCTTGTTATGTTGCCCAGGCTGAACTCAAACTCCTGATCTCAAGTGATTCTCCCACCTCGGCTTCCTGAGTCTCCTATAGCTGTAACTATACTTACGCCGCCATGCCTGGCCTCTTCTTCTCTTTTACCCTTTCTTCCCTTTTGCTCCTGTCTCTTTTCACTTCTCTTTGTTTTCTAATTTATCTTTATAAGAAAAAGTTAGTGTGTGAAAGCACCAACATGAAATACCAGCTACAGGAAGTATTTTTAAACAGTTTAATTTAAAACCAAGGGCTTGAGGTTTGAATTTACCCTGCAAAGAAGAAATAAGTGAAGTGAAAAAGTAATCACATATCAAACAAGATTTAGGTTGTTGGATGGCCACACTGATTTCGATACCAATGCTTAGCAAATAGTAAAGCTAATTTTATTTATACCATTTGAAGAGGCAAAAATAATTCTGAATATGTAACAGCTTAAAGAGCACAAATGGAAAAGGCCCTTCCATTTTAAATGTATAACAGTATTCTCTCAAAGAGGCATTAAGATATTGCTTTGGCCATGTGCAGTGGCTCACACCTGTAATCCTAACATTTTAGAGGCTGAGGCAGGAGAATCATTTAAGGCTAGGAGTTTGAGACCAATCCGGGAAACATGGAGGGACTCTAATCTCCACAAAAAATTTAAAAATCAGCCAGGCATGGTGGTGTGTATCTGCAGTCCTAACTACTCAGGAGGCTGAGGTTGGAGGATCACTTGACCTCAGGAGTTTGAGGTTACAGTGATCTAGGCACGATAGCACCACTGCGCTTTAGCCCGGGTGGAGAATGAATGGGACCCTATCTCTTGAAAAACAACAACAAAAAAAGAAAAGAAAAGAAAAAGATACTGCCTTAGTAGTAGAGGTAAATGTAGAGAGTAAAAATAAATTTTTCTGCAGCCCTTACTGATCATTTAGTCCATTTCTAATTTTTTATTACAAAAATTCTACCAAAGTATTCTGGCATGTTATTAAGAGAATACATATTCACTTCTAGTTAAGATTTTAGTGTTCTAACATTTTAAGAAAATATTTCTATGAGACTTATAATAACCAAGACTTAATTTTAAAAAATCACACTGCTAATGTACACTTTAAAACTCTATTTTAGACATTTATGTCTGTGCCACCATTTACTGGAAAATGCTAATAATATTCTAAGAGACAAGTCCTGCTTCCGACTGTGTAAATGTGCTGAAATATTAGTGAGGATATGATTCTCACACTTTGGCCTTTTGATGAAACGCCTTTCCAATACCAGTGTGTCATCTTATCCTACAATTTCACACATCAGCTGCCAGGGTATCTACCCTGAGAGCCCAGTTTCACATTGCACTAATGAGTCAACACCTGTTAAGAGTGGAGAAATCCGAACCTTGTTAGCGATTGTGAAGCCTCTTGGGAGCCGGGATGCTGAGCATTGTCATACTCACCGTCAACATGTCTGTGCTAAGGACCCTGGCAGCGGCTGCAATGAAGTCCCCCACCAGCATTGAGAAGCCAGGAAAACCCAGGGAGAAAAAGCGGGGTGGACAGTGCCTTATGATGGTGTTTAAGATATCCTACAAGGGAAGATAAGAAAACACAATTGTAATGTTCAAACACAAAATTCCAAAGTAGTGTTTGTAGTGGTACATATGACCACTGTATAATAATCTAAGACAGCACAGATCACAGAAAATTTTCAGTGAAAGAGATATTGGAAACTGAGTTACTCCAAGGGTTATTGTACCCATTTTAAAGGTGAGAAATTGGAGACACCAAGTTGTAAGATGAATTATGCAAAATCTAAACCATGACTCTGAGACTAGACATTTCCTCTGTCTTCTATGTAAAGGTAGGCTCCTTGGACAAGCTACAGGAGTAATGAGGTAAATATGCAATTAAAACCCTCAAATATCTATCACTAAAACAAAACATATGTCCTGTCTTTAGCTTTCAATTTACCACAGTTAACGCACACAGTTACATTAAAATATCTTAAAGTAGGCAAAGAGATGGACAATTTCACTCTTCAGATAGCTTTATGTGTTAAGAAATGGGAATATGCAGAGTGCTAAGGTAATGCTGTAATCAGTGATATGCTAAGGTCAGGGAATCAGCATGGTTCTGAATATACGTGTGATCTCGGTGCAAGTACAAAGTGGCCTTTTGCACAGAGTGCAGTGTGAAGAGTATCATCTGCCCCAGACACCTTGTGTTCCTGTGTCTGTGATGGCCCCTCACCCCCCAGCTCTGGTCTGAAGCAGATATCTAATTCTTGCCTGTGGCAGATCAGGGGTCCACCACTGGACAGCATTCATGCCATCCATGGCCAGGCCACATCTCTGAAGCCATCTGTGCAAGTGTGTGTGTGTGTGTAACAGGAATTAGTAAGAAAACCACAAATCACAAACTTATGCAGCTGTTGGCCATGTACATTAATCAAAACACACACTGAAGTACAGTCGTGTCACTTTATGACGAGGATACATTCTAAGAAATGTGTTGTTAGGCAATTTCATCATCTTGTGAACATCATAGAGTGACTTACACAAACCTAGATGGTAGATGCCTATTACACATCCAGGCTACAAATGTGCACATGTTACTATACCGAATAGTACAGGCAGTTGTAACACAGTGGAAATTATCTGCATATCAAACCACATCTAGACACAGAAAAGGTTCAGTAAAAATACAGCACTACAATCTTATAGGACCACCATCATATATGTGGTCTGCCACTGACTGAAATGTTACATGACTATATCATAGTTATGTGACTTATAGTTTCACAACTTATTATAGTCTCAATATAAGAGTAAGAAGCAAAACACACACACACACACACACACGCAAAATCCTAGTTTCTTTTCTTAGATTTCAGTGTGGTTATCTTAAAAATCCTTAAAAATAATCCTGATTTAATTCTATCAGTATCACATTAGAGCAAAGCAGTAGTTACACGCTAAATTCTAACATGTTAAGTCTGTCATAATAAAAATAACCTCATTTAACAACTTATCTTCCTAAAAAAATTTGTATATGTCCACAAACCATTTTTCCTAAGACTTTTTTTTTCTTACATGGGTCTTAGTTTCTACAAATCTTGACCTTTACATTCTTAAAATTACTGTATAATGCTTAATTCAGTAGAGTTCACATTTAGTAAATAGTTTAGCAAGTACTAATTCAAAGTTTTAGCATTTCAGCAGACTTTTTTCCTACACCAGAAATAAACAGATAGATAGATAGATAAGTAAAAAAGGAAGGAAGGAAGGGGAAAAAAACCATGAACCACGCTTCTTCCAGGTTAATGTTTAAGCCTACTTTAATCACGTCCTTTGATACACTTTAAGGTCCGTATCAGTCAAGGCAAACATTCTAAGGGACCGAGCAGATGGATGCTGCAGTTTAGAAAGTGTGTGGTAAACTCAGGATCCAAGAGTGGAACAAAAGATCCACCTTTTTCATAATTAAGCCTCTGATTAATGCCCTAGGCTCCTCACCACACACCTGTAATTACTCACAGAGGTACTCATTGTGCTGGGCCTTGTCTCGGAATATCAGGCATCAAACTATCCGGCAGCAGATGGAAGCACATTTCTGTTGACATATGTTGCAATGAAAGGATTCGTGCAAACCTGGCTAGCAAGGTAGCAGAATGCCATGCATTTGAAGATTAATAATGCAAACAACCATGATGTTAACTTTGTTATGTTTGTGTTAATTCCATCTGTTGAGACGGGAAACTAAACCTTGAAGCTTGTGGGCTTTAAAAATCTTTAGCACATATTTGAATCAAATAAGCCCATTTTCACCACTGGAATTTAGAGTTTTAATTAAAAAATGCTTTTCTAGGCTAAATTTATGGGAATTATGAACTAAATCATTTAACAAGCTAACACCACAATTTGTAAATGAATCCATCTTGCATCATAAGATTTGTACGTATAAAGGCAATAATCTATAAAATAAGGCGTTCAAAAAATATTACTCAGCTGCTATACTGATGCTAAAGACAGTAGATAGGCAAGTAGCTGAGATAAAGTCACATGGCTCCCCTACTCCCTGGACTTCAGCCAATCATTTCAACGGAACCTGCTACTATGAGCAAGAAGGTTGGAAAAAGAGGGCAAAATAACAGATGGCTAGCCTACCCTACCCTGCCACCCACGTAAGACAGCGCCCTGAGGAGACACAGTGCCTGTGTGAAGTCGCCAAAGACAGCACTGGGGAAGGGTAAATGGGGGGGGGGGGGGGGGGGGTTAAAGAGGGAACTATATGACCAGTCAGCCAAATTATGGCCATATGTCTGCTTATGTTACTTCTCCACACTGAAATGGAACAACTCGAAGATTGTATCTTTGTGATAACATTTTAAAATTAGGAATAACCATGTGGTACTCAAAGAAGAGCCACTGCATATTCCCAGCAGCAGGACGTCCACAAAATGCCCCACTGATTTCCTAACTCAGTAGAATCCTTCTTTCACCTTCCCCACCATACATTAAGACACAGCTATAACAGGAGTCTTTGAAAAATATAATAAAAATCTGAAACCTTACTCACAGCCTCCAGGGCTTTATATATACATGGGACAGGATGATGCTCTCAGACATCAGTCATTCATATGCAACCCTCATGCCTTTTGCCATCTCCCTGTCCAAAGTGAACATTACTTGCCTAACAGGGTTTTCAAAGTGGCTCATGTTTTAATTTTTTTATTTCCATAGGTTTTTGGGGAACAGGTGCTATTTGGTCAGATGAGTAAGTTCTTTAGTGGTGATTTGTGAGATTTTGGTGCACCCATCACCGGAGCAGTAAACACTGTATCCAATTTGTAGTCTTTTGTCCCTCACCATCTCCCACCCTTTCCCCCAAGTCCCCAAAGTCCACCGTATTATTCTTATGCCTCTGCGTACTCAGAGCTAGCTCCCACTTATGAGAGAGAACATACAATGTTTGGTTTTCCATTCCCGAGTTACTTCGCTTAGAATAATGGCCCAATTGTTCTGAAAAACTTATGTGTATCCTTTCTCATAAGTAAAAAGTAACTCAAGTAATACAATGACAGTAACCAATGCTGCTAAATTTTTGCTAAAAATACCATCCTCTGATGAAGACTCTGGGTCTGAGACCAGCTCTCCTTGTTAAATATGAGCACAGAATGCAATGTCAGGGTGGTGTGAGAGAACTTCTCTCAACTCCAGCTGGCCTACCTAAGAGTATCACAAGGACCTGCAGAGAGGAGGAAAGGGGCCATCCTTTCTACTGTGTGATTCGATGCTACTCAGCGCTGCCTCCACTGAGATGGCTAGTGAGAAACAGCCCTGCACTCCGGCGTGGTGAAAAGAACTCTAGAACTTGAGCCATGAGGCCTAGGTTCAAAACCTTGTGTGACTGTGGGCAGAACATGTCATACCCAGAGCTTCATGCTTCTCTTCCATAAAATGGAATGATACTCCCTTACGGAGTTGTATGTAATGGGATAGCAGATAAGAACACACGCCTTTGTAAAATGAAAAGAGCCATAAAGAAGTAAATAGAGTAGCAATTAAATAATTATTTTTCAAAAAGAGAAGGACTCTGAAGAGTTTTACTTTATAAAATTTACTTTACAGGTGTAGTTTATATAATTCAGTGAACTATTACTTTGCTGATCTACAGAAAGAATAGTTTAAGACACTTCAAAGGTGGCACACAAATAAGCCTCTTAGATCACACATTATCCCAGAAATTCAAAAGCTCTAGAAATTAGTGCTTTCAAGCAACACTCTTAACAATGCATTACAGCAATTAGCCACAGTGTTCAAGGCAAATACTACGAGAAAAACGGGAAAATTATCATTTTAGATTTTCTAGGATTCATTTGTCTAAGGAGTTCTAGAACTTAATACAAAGAAGTTCAAGTTAGTTTTATAGCAAGAATTAGTCTCTTTTTCACACGTTAAATAGACTAAACCACAAACTAAACAATAGGCTCAATGATATATGGAATCTAAAATAAAATGAGGTTTATTTTTGAGAGTTGAACATATGACACATAGACAAAGATCTTTCACATGCTTTTGTTCAAAGAAATTAAAATTCATTCTGCAAAATGTTGCAATATAGTGAATAGATCACCAAACTAGTATTTTTCTCTTGTTCTGGTTAAAAGTCCAAGTGCATACTATACATTGAGTGTGAAAAGATCACTAAGATGACAATTGTGAATTTGCAGCTTATCATAAGATTCTGGTTATGAGAAAGTGACTGGTGAGAACATCTGTCTCTTATCACTGATCTTGCAAAAAATCAGGTAATTCAAATAGAGGCGTGTTGTTTCCTCTCCTCCAAAGCACAGTTCTATAAACACAAACCATATTCAGCCTGGTAAATGAATCGCTTTAATTGAATGCTATGTACACAGTAACTGGAAAAACCATAAGTGATAAGAAAAACATATGGTGATGGCAACAGAAATTGGTTTATTCATTTTGCATAGTGTTGTTTCTTTAGTTCTCCCTTATAATTGACCTTTAGAGCGATAAATGTGTAAAATAATTTTGTTTATTATGGCTCCAAACCTTCCAACAATTACACAAAATGAAAATTTAAAAGGAAGGATTCATTCTGGAAGCATTTCCATTGTTTACATAATTGCACAGCTATAATTTAGTGCTCATGTTGTTATGGAAAATAAAAAAGGGCGATTACAGGCCATTTCAATTCAAAATATTGCACAGTGGTGTCAAAATGGGGGGAAAATGTTCACTTTAAAGCAGTTTAAAATGGATTAACCCTAAAAACAAAAACATTTCAACTTAGCATTCTATAAAACACAAATGTTCAAGAAGTAGCCCTCCTCCAAACCGTATTAGAAATGTTGCAACTGTACTTTCACACCAATTACATATATATTATTCACTTAATATTTGCTCAGGGCCCAGCAGATGATGGTTGTAACACAATAGCCAGCCATCTGTCTCCCTGCCTTTCCTTCGTGGACTTGCGCCTGCTTCTCAAGAGCAAACAGATCCGGTTATTCCACCTAAAGTCACTCCGTCCCTCCACGAGGCCAGACACAATCATCAAGAAATAAAATCTGCATATGAAAAATCACTCAATTCCTCATTTAACTTTCTACTTAAAGAAAACTAAACACTACACAGTTAGATGAATTCATCACTGTTTTTTAGAGAAGATGCCTGTAAAGACCTAGGAAATTCTATAGGAAGCTCTTATTTGGTAAAGAGGGTAAGGTTGGGATCCGTTTATCCCAGTAATCTGGCTAACAAAAAGGTATGACTCATTCTATACTTGGATAATTAATTATAAAAAAATGTGAACTCAGAGGAATACATTCATATTAAATATGATTATAATTTAAACTTTAACAATGAAGACAGCCACGATCCTGTAGTACTTCTGGACATACTTTTAAGTATTAGTTATTGCCCGCCTGCTGACGTTCAGAAATGCTGAGTGATGAGAAATTTTTAGTTACCAGAAGACCAGATTTGAAGATACCTCAAAGCTCCAAAGCCTGATTCTCTCATTTCTGCTAGTGGGTCTCTGCTCCTTCAGCTTAGGGCACAAGGACATACTTTACATACCACAAGTTGCTACCTGGCTTCTGATGATTAAAAAATAAATCAAATCAACGTGACCTGTTAAAAAAACAAAAACAAAAACAAAAACAAAAAAAACACGGCAGAGCACAGCACCAATACTTCATTTCCAGAAAAGTTGCTGAGAATAAAAAGATAGCAGGACAAAGCTGATTACATCAATTACTTTGATGATTGAGGCCAAATATATGGTATGTGCTTTACATTATGTGTTAAAATGGCTAACTTGGTACATCTCTGGGAAAAAAGCAGAGATTTTAACAAGTGTTGTACACAATGTGACTTCCTAGAGTATAACTATGTTACAAAAGTCAGGAGAAATATTACAGGACAGAGTAATTGGGTTGTGCACCTAGAGAATCAAAACTACCTAGTGGCTGGGCATGGTGGCTCATACGTATAATTCTAGCACTTTAGGAAGCCAAGGTGGGGTATCATTTGAGCCCAGGAGTTCAAAACCAGCCTGGGCGACATATCAAGACCCTGCCTCTACAAAAAATAAAAAAAATTACCCAGGTGTGGTGTGGTACACTCCTGTGGTCCCAGCTACTTGGGAAGATGAGCTGGGAGGATCACTTGAGCCTGGGACATCAAGGCTGCAATGAGCTGTAATTGTAAGACTGCATTCCAGCCCAGGCGACAGATAGGGAGTCTGTCTTAAAAAATACCAAAACCAAACAAAACATAATACCTAGAACTTCTCACCAGCAGAACTGCTATGAAGAAGACATTGAATTTCCTTGACAGCAGCATGCCTTAGGGAATGGGAAACATGCAACAAATTCCTGTGGCCACAGGAGCTGTTCTGAGCATTTGCACAGCATCAGGATTTCAGGAGTGACAGAACAAGTGGACAGATGGCAGAAAAGGGCACTGTGATGCTCAAGCCCAAAAGGAGAAACTTGAATATTTTTTATAACTGCTTATCTATAAAGAAAAACTTGGCTGGCCTTTAAACAGATGAAGATGGACTGTTCTGCTTCAAAACATGTGGGATATAGATTTACTTAAGGAACACTGTACATGAATTTTATTTTATAAAGAAGTTGATCACTAATATGTCTAACCTGCCTCTTTCTTTTAGTAACAGCTTCAAGATATATATTCATATATAATGAAGTTCACCCTATAAAGTATACAATTCAGTAGTTTTTAGTGTATTCACAGAATTGTGCAACCGCTGCCACTAACTAATTTGGGAGCATTTTCATTACCCCAAAATGAAGCCTATACCCACCAGCAGCTATTTCTCATTTCTCATATACCCAGTAACTGGCAACTACTAGTCTACTTTCTGTCTCCATGAATCTGCCTACCCTGGATATTTCAGAATATGGAATCTTACAGTATATATGGCATTTTGTGTATGGTTTCTTTTACTTAACATGTTTTCAAGGTTCATCTATGTTGTGACACATAATACTTTATTCCTTCTTAGTTAATAATACTTAATTCCTTCAAATTAATATTCCATTGTATTGATATACGACATTTTGTTCATCTTTTCATCAGCTGACGAACATTTAAGCTGTTTCTACCTTTTGCTGACTGGTTTTGATTTGAATTTCTCTGGTGAATAATAATGCTAAGCACCTTTTCATTTTCTTCTTGGCCATTTTTATATCTTCTCTGGAGAAGTTTAAGTCTATATCTTTCACCCATTTTTTATTTGGGCTGTCTTTTTGTTGCTGAGTTGTAAGACTTCTTTAATTTTTTAAATTTTCATTTATTTGTTTATTTTTGAGACTAGGTTATAAGACTGGCTAATTTTTGTATTTTTGGTAGAGGTGGGGTTTCACCATGTTGTCCAGGCAGGTCTCAAACCCCTGGCCTCAAGCAATCCACCTGTCTCAGCCTCTGAAAGTGTTGGGATAACAGGCATGAGCCATTGCGCCTGGTTGTGTAAGACTTCTTTATATATTCTGGATACTAGGCCCTAATCAACTATATAATTTCAAATATTTTGTGGGTTGTATTTTCACTTGCTTGACAGCATCTTTTGAAGCACAAAAGATTTTAATTTTGATGAATGATAATTTATCCATTTTTTCTTCTGTTGCTTGCATATTTGATTTCATATCTAAAAGTCTATTGGCAAATCCAAGGTCACGGAGATTTAGTCCTTTCCTTTCTAAGAGTTTTGCCATTTTAGCCCTTATACTTAGGATATAGAACCATTTTGAGTTAATCTGTGTATATGGTGTGAGGTAGGGGTCCAACTTCATCCATTTGCATGTGAGTATACAGTTGTCTCAGCATCACCTGTTGAATTGACTATTCTTTTCCAACTGAATTGTCTTTGCATCCTTGTCAAAAAATCAGCTAACTATGGGCGTATAAGTTTACTTCTAGACTCTCAGTTCTATTCCATTGATCTATATGTCTAACCTTTTACCAGGACCACACTGTTTGGATTACTCTAGCTTTTTAGGATCTTTTGAAATAGGAAACTAGTAATTCTCTAATTTTGTTCCTTTTTGAGATGGCTTTGGTTATTCAGGATTCCCTGCAATACCATATGAAATTTAGGATCACTTTTTCCATTTCTGCAAAAAACACCATTGAAATTTTTATAGGGATTGTATGGAAGCTACATATCACTTTGGAGAGTATTGTTATCTTAATAATATTAAGTTTTCTGATCCACGGATATTTTTCCATTTATTTAGGTAGTTTTTAATGTTCTATGACAAGGTTTGCAGTTTTCAGTGTATACATCTTGCAAGTCCTGGGTTAAATTTATTCCTAAGTATTTTATTCTTTTTGGTGCTACTGTAAATATGATTGTTTTCTTAATTTCATTTTCAAATTGTCTATTTCTGCTGTATAAAAATACAGTTGATTTTTATATATTGATCTTGTATCCTGCAATCTTACATAATTTATTAGTTCTAGTAGGTTTCCTTTTTAAGTGTGTGTGTATTTCTTGAGCTTTTCCCAATACAAGATCATACAGTCTTTCAATATACATATCTTTCATTTTTCTTTCTAGTCTGAATGGCTTTTATTTCATTTTCTTACCTAACTTCCCTGTCTAGAAACTCTGGTACACTGTTGAAACGTGGTGAGAAAAGACATCCTTGTCTTGTCCCTGATCTTAGGGAGAACATCAGAGTTTAAAATGGAAATGCCTGTTATTTCTTTGGTGAGAAGAAAGCCAGAGCCTATGATGTGGCAAACAAGCCCAGAGCAACCTTTTTGCAATACATTTTTGCAGCAGCAAATGAGTGCTTTCTGCAAGGATGCTCAGGGTGCTGTGAGATCAGGGCCTCTAAGAAAGAAATGATTCTCCATCACATGAATCAGCTCGCTCCCTCAGCTCCAAGTCCTTTGCTATATGAACAAAACATGAAGCCCCTTTTCTCTGACCAACATAACACCCTGCCTGAAGCCCACAGATCAAGAGGGGCTGCTGTCTTTCACGTGTGCTTCCTATAATGGGCACTTCACAGCTCACTGAGGAGACTGACAGGGAGAGGGCAAACCTATTAGGAAATTCTGGCACATTTATAATTCCATAAGATGAGGAAAACTGTTGTAAGGTCATGGAGAGAAGTGACTTACCAGCTGCACCAACAGTGCCTTGAAGATGCTGTGGCCTGACTATGTAATGACTGTCTTAGTCATGACCCTGATAAGCTTCAAATCTACACCATTACAGTTTGTACAACAGGCTTGCTTAATGAGGTTGATGCAGATGCTCAAGAGCAGTTATTAAATCCTCACAATGAGACTTTAGCAAATGAGGGCTTCAACAAGTTGTTGCCAGTAAGTGATAACAGTGGAAGCGACTCGGTTGCATCAGACTCATATGTAAGGTGTTCTAAGTGCTAGACACTGGTACAGCACTCCAAAAGAAGATCAGGCCTCATGGCCAAAGCTCAGGGATAAGTCTACACAGAAAGGCATTCATACAGCACCAAGAAAGTTACTGGGGGCTGGGGATGAGGGAGGGCTGGGGTAGGAGGATACTAAAATCTTTTTCTGAGATGCCCAGCTGCTTGTCTTAGAAGAGGCTAAACTGAGGCAAGTGTCTCTGTTTGTCTCCTCCACCCCCTCCTCTACAGCTTTACAATATTCTCTAGCAGAAGCAAAAACAGGGTCACTGCCATCACAGATAAAAGGATGGGTGGCCGAGCGTGGTGGCTCATGCCTGTAATCACAGCACTTTGGGAGGTCGAGGTGGGTGGATCACCTGAAGTCAGGAGTTCAAGACCAGCCTGGCCAAGACAGTGAAACCCCATCTCTACTAAAAATACAAAAATTAGCAGGGTGTAGTGGCAGGCACCTGTAATCCCAGCTACTCAGGAGGCTGAGGCAGGGAATTGCTTGAACCTGGGAGGCGGGGGGGTTGCAGTGAGCCAAGATTGTGCCACTGCACTCCGGCCTGGCTGACAGAGGGAGACTTCATCTCAAAAAAAAAAAAAAAAAAAAGGGTAAGTAAAATGCACTTAACAGTGCATAATCATGTAAGTAAATACTAAGGTAAGAATTGCCAAAATGAGTCAAATGTGCACACACAAATATAGGTACTCCAGAGTCAGAAAACTATACTTTTCCCAGGTTTATTATTCACACCGTCTCAAGAATGCATCTGCTAGAAATACATTCTTAGAATATTAAAAAGAAACACTTGGGTGAAACCACAGACTTAACACAGTCAGGTGTTCCTTAATGTCATGGCTGCAAGGACATAGTAAAGATTTAATCGACACTGCCAATGATGCCAAGTAAAATAATCTTCTCATTCGAATGCTGGAATCTAGATTAGGACCCAACTGCACACTATGTTACCCCCAGAATGAAGTAGAAAATATCAGTAGGGAAAACACAACACTACTGAATTTGGGTAACAAAGGTATTTAAATTATTCCTTTGGAACCACAAAAACTTAGAAAAGGGATCCAAGAGATCATCATTCAATCTTTTAATTTAACAGACACGGAGAATGGCATCAATCAAGGCCAGAACTGCAGTTACCAGCAAGGTTTAAACACAAACCCAAGCACGTCTGTTCCTTACAGGAAGGGAAAATGTTAAGTCAGGGTCAATGAAGCACCATTTAATATTCCTGAATAATGGGCCTCATATATAGTGCACAGCACTATTTTTTTTTTATTTTTTTGAGACAAAGTTTCGCTCTTCGCCTGTTGCCCAGGCTGGAGTGCAGTGGTGCAATCTCGGCTCACTGCAACCTCCACCTCCCGGGTTCAAGCAATTCTCCGGCCTCAGCCTCACAAGCAGCTGGGATTACGGGCATCCGCCACTACACCCGACTAATTTTCTGTATTTTTCGTAGAGATGGGGCTTCACCATGTTGGCCAGGCTGGTCTTGAACTCCTGACCTCAGGTGATCCACCTGCCTGGGCCTCCCAAAGTGCTGGGATTACAGGGATGAGCCACCGCGCCCAGACTGCACAGCACTGTTTTGAGGACTTACTTAGTTTTGAAACATGAATTCTTCTTTCATCTCACTTACTTCACCTAATAATCATTTAAAAATGCAAATAACACCTTTTAAAACTATACTTTCAAGTGAAGTCAACAAATGATCGCTTCAGCTTAAAAATACGCTTCCAAAAATAAACACACAACTCCTACTCTCATAGAAGTATTATCAGATGAAGGAACTGGCTCATAAAATGCTATCTTCAAAATAAAGACAGGTCTTCCACAAAAGCCATCTTCTTAGGAAATTACTGGGCATGGGGGATAAGGGGGTGTGGAATTATGTGAGGAGGCTGGAGGCGCTGAGGGGAAATGCATTAGAAAGATCTTTTGGGGGAAAAAAAAAAAAAGAAATTTACCAAGATTCCAGCAACAAATTTAGATTCCCATTCTTCCCTGAAAATGAACACTAGAGAACATATACCAGTTCTTTGTGGCTTCTATGCTCATTTATCTGTGATCTCAACTCTGCTTAAAAAAAAAAAAAAAAAAAAGCTCAGGGCTTCTAATGCCATCACAGACTAGCGTGTTCCATGCATTTAAACATGTTTCCTTCTCATAAGGTGAAATCGGGAAGCCTGGCTCTCAGGTTTGGGTGAAAACGAGTCTGCTTCATGGTACTGACTTTTGCCAGGATGTTTCCCAGCCTATGCCCAAGAACAGATTAACAACAGAAAAATGATTTCTGTTTGTTACTTCCCATATCTTCTGGTTTGTTCCCATATCAGTAAAGAGATTAATGTTAGAATACGATTATTATCCATTCTTTTCATTCTAAGAAAACACAAAATGCATGCTCTCTAGTTTATTTTCTTACAAGTAAAATTACTCCACCTGCACAAAGCAGTAAAACTGAAGCTCTCAACATTTTTGTGGTCTGCAAAAAAAACAGAGGGCAACCCTGTGGTCATTCAATTCTGGGAGTCTCCACTAATGTGGGTGGAGGCCTGGATGAATTAGAATGACAATCTCCCACCCCTTCCATTTAGACAATTTGTGTTTAGACAAAGAGCTCTCAAGAATGGCTTAAATTTGAGAGAACAATCCCAAAGGAAGCCAGCTCTACCAATCTGCTTATGGAGAAACCTCAGGCCAGATCCATTAGCAAAGCGGCAATACCCACAAATCCGACACTACACCTGTCCCGTCCATCCTATGATGAAAAGCCCACTATATACAAATTTCACCATGGCAGAAAGCAAAGAGGTCAATCGACCTCTAAATAGTGGACAAGTGGCTTGCTGCTTCAAATTCTAGGAATACTTATTTTACATTTTGGTTTTTAACGTACATATAACAAAATTCATTTTAGGGGCTTAAACACAACTTGTTTTTTAAACGAAGGTGTTTTAAGTGTAGATTTTTTAGCTAATGTGGAAATAGAAGGAGGAGGGCTTTAAAGATAAAATTCCAGTAAAAGATACAACTAATTCGCTATCTGAACTTGGGCAGATACTTTACCTTCTGAACAACAATTTCGTCATCTGTAAAATGGGAATGAAAATGCATCATGCCCTGTTATACTCTTCAAAAGGGCAAAGGAAATCGTATCTGAAAGCATTTTGTAAATTCCAAAGTTCATAATTATTATTTTTACTAAATAACAGCAACTTTTATTCATGATCTTATTAAAATATTAATTTTCCAGGATCATTTGAAATTCTCAAGTGCTAACTGAGTTGAAGGTACCATGTTAGTTGCTGTGAGGCTCTGCGGCAGTCCCTGCCTTCCAGCAATGACCTGTTAGGGGAGGGGAGAGCTACTCATAGCTAAGAGTGAGGCCACCGAGAGCACAGGGCTCCCGCATGATGGGAACAGCGGGTATGCCATGGGAACCAAGGAAGGGAAGCAAATAGGTGGCACAAGGCATTGGGTCTTGATGAAGGGACCATGCTGCATGTGTTCAACTAGACTCCAGCACACAGGAAAATGGTAGGTATTTTGTTTTAATGTCTTATTATTAAAAGGTTCTCTTTTGCTAACATTTCTTTAGCCCACAAATACCTACTAAAGGATATTTTTTTCCATGGGAGAACAAAAGAAAAACTGTTGTTTATTGCTTCGTTAGAAAACAATGTTCTCTCTAAAATGTGTTTCAGTAAATAGCATTAATAGCTGAACAATCTGCAATTACCACAATACCACTTATTGTTATGTATTAAAAAAGAAATCAACAGACAAAAAGAGATTATTCCCCACAAGGAGAGCGCTTTTGTCACAGAAACAAAAACTGCAATGTAAAATGCTTTTCTTGACATTACTTCCATCTATCCAAGTCTTCCCTTTATGAATTATAAACCACAGTCAGGATTTAAATCTCTTATATTCAAAAATCATTCCTTTCTAAATGGGAGTTAATGTATCCTCCTTCCCCAAGTATAACTTCAGCACTTGAAATGTCTCTAGAAGCTATCCCTGTGTCTCTCAGTGCCTCTGCACCTGGAGAAAAATGTAACATTTCTTGAAGTCTTTATCGAATTCTAAATGAGAAAAGATGCTCTTACAGGTCAACAGCTATATTCCAAAGAGCAGGAAAATCCCTTCTACAGTGAAATGTACCAGTGCCTACTGAAGGCCTAGCTATCTTCACCTTCCCAAAGTCCCATAGTCATCAGAAACTCATTTCACGGAATAAGCAGCACAAGCCAAATAGGCTATGTATGTGGTCACTGATTCATGGATGCAGTGACTTGAGTGCAAGGCTAGGTAGGGCTCAAGCTCTAAAGTGAATGTTCCCTCTTTCTGTGGCTGTCCTAGAGGGTCAGACAGCCTTGGACTGAATACTTTAGAGCTTGAAAGGTTTACAAACGCAGAATCTATCGCCTGCCATATTTGAACAGAAAACTGGATTTAGTGTCTCCTGATGATGAGCTGGAAACTACCTATTAGTCCCGGCTCTGGAGGTAAAACAGTCTCTCTTCCACACAGCACTGCTTCAGACATTTGAAGAAAGCAATTATCTGTTTCCATGCACCAACCCTTTTCCACACAAGCTGTTCTCTCAGCCATCCCACTTCCTCTTAGCTACTCAGGCAGTGCTCATGCAAGAAGTGGAACCTGAGCCCCTTTCCTGCCTCCTTTCATACATACAGTGCCTTGGGCTTTGCAGATGCATGCCATACCACTTTCTACTTTGGGCTTCCAGGCAAAATTCACCTCAGATAATTTTCATGTTAACTTCAGAATTAATCAGATCGTTCCATGTTTTATTTCTTAAATTGACTTTTTTTAGACAGAGAAATTAGTAAGCTGAACCCTTGTTGAAAATTCATTTAACTCAACCTGAAACACTGACTCTCTTAATCTTCCTGGTTAAATTTTCGTATGCATTTATTTCCTTGGTTAAGCTAAGAAAGTGAGACTTTCCTACTGTCTTTGATTACTGAGTTGTATCATTTAATTTATATTACCTAGCTCTTAGGACAATGTCATCTGCAGAAGTATTCCTCTAGGGCAAGGTTTCTCAACCTCAGTACTACTGACATTATTGGTCATAAATTCCTTGTTGTGTTTCTGTGAACTATAGAATATTTAACAATATCCCTGGCTTTCACCCACTAGATGACAGTACATTTCCCTCATCTAGTTATGACAACCAAAAGAATGTCCAGACATTGCCAAATGTTCCCTGGAGGGGGCAAAATTCCCCTGCCCCCCAAGAATCACTGTTCTAGGGTAATGAAAGTTGACTAGCTCACCACAGTAGAAAGCTAACGCCGGCCTTGAAACTGATAGTTGGAGCCAAAATTTCAACCAAAGTGGCTCAGCTCGGCAGATTTGGTTACCCATTCTTCCCCATGATGCTATGTGGATTTGGAATAGCCAGTCTCAGAAGAAGGTCTTTTTTTTTTTTCTTCAATTTTCTATCTATCAATATATTTACTGAGCATCTACCCTCTCTGGGAAAAGACAGAATGCACTCCAGTGACTGTATTAAAAAAGATTCTGGTGACCTGGGCTCTGTGACAGGCCACAGTAGAGTCTCCTTCCAGAGAGAAATCTCAGAGCAAAAGAACACATTCTCAACTGAAAAATGTATGCCAACTGATACACGATATCACACGGTAACAGTTTAGTAAGAACAAAATCTTTCCTTTTCCCACATATACTGAGAGTTGCTATACTATTTTTATGCTTTATTTCATGTAGCATGTCTTATTAAATACTGGAAGACTTTGGCCTAAATACACATAATTCATATTCATCTCTGATAATGTTTACTTGAAAGAAAGTCTTTACACCTTTAAATCCAACAAAGGAAATCAAACAAAACTGTAGTTTCTGGCCTGTCAGGTAGATGTTTTTCTCTCTGGATCAGCCTCCATGCTATCATCTTACACTTTTTAAAGCTGTGAAACAAGTTCGCTGCACATGTGTTAAACCTCATAACCGAAACCTCTGCCATCTGTTACCTCCTACATATTTTTACTTTCCTCATTGAGGTGTAAGTGGGCTCTGTCTATAGATTAATGAAAATAATTATTGATTCTACACCTGTAAAAGAAAAGAAAAAATATCTCACATTTATTTTTGGTGCAGTCATCTACCTGAAGTCTTTATGGTGATTGATAGCTGAATAAAGTTATAATAAAATTTTCATTGATAAATTTTGATGAATCTGTGGCTTGTCCATTCCCACGAAACCTTATGGAAAACACTCGGAAGGCCCTGGATGCTACCTGATGGTGTAACATTAATTATATGACAGCTTCTATATTTTATCACTCTGAATTTGTACAATAAGCACAAATAGGAATTAATTATTAACTTAACAATATATGTCAGGAGAGGGTTGTCATATCTCACCTGTCCTTATAAATATTATCCTTCAATCAAACCTACGTCAAACTTGGAAGTTTTGTTTATCGCTACAGTAAACTCACCTTATATTCAGTAACATTTCATTAACTTGAATAAAGTAAAGTCAGGTCAGAAGTTGTATTTTTAGAAAAACAAAAGGATTTGTTTTTAAGTGCCACATTACCTTCAAAAACAATCAGTAACAAATATATGTCTTGGCTAACAAAAACATCAATTACAGAGCCCTTTAGACATCCCATTTTAATAATTATAAATACATTTACAATTTGTATACCAACTGCTTGAATTCCAACAGAATTAGAAAATATGTTCTCTTAAGTAGAGGGAAAATGTCCCTGGAAATCTTTCCTGCACATTTCTAATTCCTAACAGGCGAGACTTCTTTGGGGACACCCCCTGGTGTATCCTTGGATGCACCCATTTGGCCTATCCTGTGCTACAATGTCCAAGGTGAGGAAGGCTCATCAAGACATGAGTTGAAACTTACAGTCACTTTATCCTATCATGCCCACCTGTCTTCCTTTTCTCAATTCATCTTCTTGCCTTTCTGAATCAACATGTGCCTTGACAGAGAATGGGAATTGTGCCAGGATACTACTTTCTCAGGATGTTTACCAATTAGTACTACATCCTACCTCTCCAACATAGTTCACTCACATACACACACACACATACACACACACGCACAAAACACATATGTGCATATATATACAAAATATATACGCATATAAGGAATTCACACACAGACACTCATACACAAACCCCATCTGTGTCTCAGTCCTTGTTAGCCCTCATTACCTTGCTCCTGGGCTATTATAATAATTTCCTTTCTGTGCTTGTTGTCATCATACTTTTAAGTTTACAATTCACCTCCACGTTATCACTGTGGTTTAAGCTTCTTAAAATGCTCTTCTGGTCATGTGGAGTATCATGCTCAAAAGCCTTCAACAGCTCCCCACTTTCCATGGGATGAAAACTACTTTGAATCAAGGCTCTCTACAGTGCTGCCTGGATTCATGACCACATATTATTTCTATGCATATATCTGGCATTAAATCAAAGCCACTGTCGTCATTCGTTGTTCCTGAACACAGCCTGAAAAGTTCTGTATCTTTGATGTGAAACTCCATCATGCTTCTTGTCCTACTATCTCAATCCTATCCATCCTTGAAAGTCCTGCTAATTCCCCTCTCCTCTGTGAGCTGCTTTCAAATCAACTTAGCTAAAAGGATATTCAATAGTCCAATTTTCATAACATGTATATCACTACTTATTTGGCTTTTTGCACAAGCTGATGGATATTACAGATACCTGTTTATGCATCTCACACTCTCATAACCTGACTAGGTTTTTACGATGGCAGGAAAAAATATTCAACACAAAAAGATCATTGAACTTTGTGCCACATCTAGGAAGGAATGATGTGACCCTAATAATAAAATGCCTAAAAATAAATCAGAGGATCTAAGAATGCTTAATGATTAGGAAAGGGTCTGAGAGGCTCTATAGCCCAATTCATTCACTTGACTACTTGTGGATAAGTGAGGGCCCCATGTCCAGTGAGTGACAAAGCTAAGTCTAGCTCTAACGTATTGTAGTTGCCAGTATCAGGCCTGCTATCCATGAGAGTCATATGTTATTGTTGAAAGTCGATATATTCTGAAGACATCTTATCTCCTGAATTCTTGGAAGTACATTTTCCAATTCTTAAAAACCTTAGGAATAAGGCCCCACATTAGTCCTATTTTTACTCATTGTATAAGCCTATAGCTTTTTGTTTTTTTTTTTTTAAACTGTTTTTAAATGAAGCTTTAACAAAGTCAGCCTTCAAAAGGTCTAAAGTTCCTCCACTGATACACATCAAGGTTATTATTTCATCCTCGGAACATCAGTTAGATCTTTAAATTCACAAATAAGTACTTTATCTGCTAGTGTTGAGTTAAAATCCTATAAATTAAAACCTTGGTAAAATCACTTGCTTTACAGAATGAGCACTTGAGAGACATGTATTAAAATTATTTCCAGGGATTTGAGATAAACAAGTCCCCCAAATTGCCATCTTAATTCTTTACCTTTTCTGGAAGTGAATATTCACTTACGTTTCACCTTAAATATACTTTGAAATTTATGTTTATCTAACATATATATGGTTCTATAGTTATAAGACTAAATTTTCAGCAAAGAACAATTCTTTGTCTGAGAAAAGGTGATGCAATTATTACATATGACTGCATGATACAGGCTGTCTGAAGTTATTAAAAGAGTCAGGTATGGCCAATTTACAAGTATCACCCCTGCACCTTGCTTTCAAAGCTCACTGCTGAGTTTTAATGCTCACTGAGGGGTCCCATGGGATCTTTTTACAAACAACTGTTTATTATTATATTATTCCATCATATACCTCATGAGAGGGGGTTGTAACATCCGTTAAGAAAATCATGAACTACTTTGACTTCTGTGATACAATACTGCTCTATATAAGATGTTTAAAATTATGGTTTTTTTAACACTGATGTGACAAAAGGTTCATAAAAATGTAGAGTTAAATGAAAGCAAAATGTTCCCACAAGCTAAATATTATTGCCTACAAAATGTGGCTAAAATTTTAAAAATACAAAAATTAAATTAATGCTCAAGTGCATTCAGCAACTGAAATATGAACCAGTGCTGATCATGTATTTCCAGTGCCCAGCACAGCACTTTTCAGAGCAGTTACTGGCTGAGCCAGGGTCTTACTTGCAGACAAGAGAATCCACTGTTTTGAGATTAAGAAGAAAGAGATTTCTATGAGGGTGTCAGGTGGCTTATAGAATGTCTAGAAGTGCCAGGGAACCAATCACAAGTCTCCACAGTCAGGAAAAAGTTGTTAAGCAGAAACACCCAGCCACATCACAAGGCTATTCCAGCAGAGTCCACTGTCTGCTAATCTCACCAGTGATGCTGGTGCCAGAGCAGAACCTCCATGACAGGAAGATCCAACTCCCTCTGTGCTGCTGCCCACCACTCCCCACACCACTTTCAAGTGCCATGTTGGCTGGTATCTCTGCTGGACAGAACCTGGGTCAATGCCAACCCAGCTGCAAGGAGTCTGGGACATGCAGTGTTTGGCTTTCTAGCTTTCCTTGTACAGAAGGCTCATTGGGTGGGTGAAAAGTGAAGGGAAAGTGAGCTGATGGCCATGGAGACAAAAGAAGCATTTCTGGATCATAAGCATACATGGGTAAAACAAATGTATCAATCAGTATGTCTGTCTACAGCACAGGGAGTGGTTATTTCTCCACACATTGTAAAATTCCACAATGCCTAGTTATGTTTTCCAGTCAATAATCATTATGTTCAAAGTAAGAAAATGTACAGGGAAATAAAAAAAAAAATCAACACTTTAAGATACCAGAAACAAAGGATGGAGTTGCTGTTCTTCTCCTCACCCTTCATATTATTACAAGAGCTCATGCTTACTGAGGGACCATATCCATGACCCAGACTGAATGCATTGCGTGTTTTACCTCTTTCAAGTCTTCAAACCACCCTCTACGGTAGGCACCATTATTATCCTCATTCTATAGATAAGGGAGCCAAGGCAGAGCAAACCCAAATGATTTGGCTAATAAGTAACAAAGCCAAGACTGGAAATCAGACAAGCTGACTTGAGGTCCACACTGTTAACGAAGACATTTTATCACGCTATCACACTAGATCTTAACTTTATGCTGTTACAATCCAAATATGTTACCTCAGGGCAGAATAACAAACACTTCTGCATTGGAGAGAGGCCTCATGCTTTTTTGGTGCATTATAAAATACGATATTATAGACGAAAATGACAAAGACTCACATTTCCCAAAATGTCTATATGCAAATTTGCAACAGTAATTTTACATTAATGTAGGCTTTACATTTAAAAGAGAATTTAACTTTGATGTATAACAGATAAATTACATTAAGACATTAAATCTGTAAGTCATTGTTAAAAAATAGTTCACAAATAAGCAAAGGAAACGTTCCAGTCTCTGATATATGTTCTTACAAACATGAAAATAAAATTCCTTTCCTCAACTGTCCTTTTCCATTTCACACATACTGATTTTTCCATCTGTTTTAAATAATCATGAAATTAACAGAAACTGTTTTTAATAAATCCAAATCATAGGTCCTTTCATGTCAATCTATTTTGGGGAATTCTGACGTGAAAAAGCTGCTTAAGTGTTAGGAAAAACAAAGAACAACAAGAAACAGCTTTAGAAGAGAAACTGAAGGACGATGAAGAACTGAGAAGGCAACTGTGGAAAGGCCTTTCCAGGTTGGGGCGGGGTACTTTAATAAGGAGGATTCTGAAGTGGAGTGGGACCAAGGGCAGAGCCTAGGCAAAATAAAACAGAAGGGAGAAACAACATCAAGGACTGTTGCACCAACACGCAAGCTGTGAATCAATAAAAAAAAAACAATCCTGGTGGAATAAGCCAAGCCTGTATGTGAATTCTAACAGCCTTTTTAGCCTGTGGCACTGGGCAAAAGTTTTAGATACCTTTTTGAAGCTTCATTATTTATAAAATGGGCCTCAGGGGCCTGGGCACTATGGCTCACACCTGTCATCCCAGCATTTCGGGAGGCCAAGATGAGAGGACTGCTTGAGCCCAGTGAGCTATGATTGTGCCACTGCGCTCCAGCCTGGGCAATGGAGTGATACCCCACCTCTAAAAAAATAAAATAAAATAAACTAGGCCATGGTATTTATTGAACTGAATTGCAGAGAAGATTCAATGGTACAACATCATGCAGTCCCCAGCACAGAGTCCAGCATTGTGAGTGCTGAAGAAATAAATACCCCTAAGCACCACCACCAGCCCACCAGACACAAAGCAGCTGAGCAGAGGGAAGCGCACCGGGAGACTCCTTCACAGGCAGGCTGGGTAGCCTTGAAAGTCACGCCAAATTTTCTTGATAATTTATAGTTATTCTGGAACTGTTTATAATCTTAATTATTTTGTAAACTGGTAACATCAATTTTTTAAAAATTCATTGTCAAGGAAAAAATAAAGCCATTTCAAACCATGTTTTCGATAACAGCAATCAACCACGAACCCATGTTACATGTGGACCGTGGGAAATACTACTTGATAAATTCATTGTGTTAGCATTACATAAGTTATTAGGATAATTAAAACTGGTTAAAAATACTAAAAACAGTTGTTTTGGAATGCACTACATTTTTTCTGGCTGTTTGATATATGTATTATTGTTTTTTAAGATACAAATGGCCATGTCTGTTTACATAATAAATTTTCTATCATATTAGATGAAACTATAACTTTCCAGGATTGCCAGAGAACACAACTTGTGAGATATCTACTGTACAAATTGTTTTTTAAACTAAAAAATGTCTTCAACTACTATGAACATCATTATGTTTGAAAATATTTTTAGCATCTTATAACTTATTTAATTCAACACTTTATTGGTCACTACTGACATAATTTTGATACCTTCAAATTTAAGAAAGAACTTCATAAAACAACCATGCCATACACAGCATAATGTTCAAAGGCCCATGAACCACAAAGCTGTGTCGTGCAGACAAGTGTGCCACCCAGAGGCAAAAGGAAGAAACACACCTTGGATTTTATTTGTGAGACAAAACTGATAATGTTCAATTTTATTTATGATTATTTATTTAAAAACATAGGACATCTTTCATAAGGTTCTCTCTGCATATATAAATCCTTTTAGTGCTAGGATATATAAAAGTGTGGCCCTTTGAGAATTCTCACAAAATAGAAGCCCTGAGATGGTACACAGTCACAGGTACACAGTTAATTAAAAAATTGAATTTAACTGTATTCTCTACAGCAAATGCTTTCTTTTTATAATTAATATAACATGTGTTTCTAGAATTACATAAGTTCTGGAACAACCACTATGATCTATTGAGACATGTGGATCAAAAGTTAAACTAAGTACCAGAGATATTTCTTAACTTAAATGAAGAAAGTTTCTTTCATTAGGTCTTCTGTGTAATTTTCTTTTGGCAAAGGAATAAAGTTTATTAGAGCAATTCTGTTTTGCAGACAGTCAGGGCTTCTAAAATATATAACAATAATTGTTAAGGTTAAAGAAAACAGTCAACTCTATTAAACTCACATAACAATTCAAGCTTCTAATAGCCTAAACAATAGGCTGATTTTAAATAGAGATTTATGATATCCTCATTTTGTCTCAGAAGTCTGAATGTTGGGATTACTGTTAGCACTGGACCATCCTTTAAGATTTATGTATTCTACTATGAACTATAAAAGATATTGAACCTTAACTTAATTAAAAACATAATATGCATCACGATGTAAAAACAATTTTAAGCACAGAATTTGGAAATTCTTTTATCTGTACTACAAAATCATATTTCTTGAAAATGATTTATAAAATAATTTTTTTTCAGGTTCTCAAATGCTATATAACATACTTTTATTTCATCTCATTTTACTATTTCATTTCCACATCAACACATCTTAAAACAGAAAGATAATTCTAAACTCACCTATTTATGTGACTTTCTAAAAAACTCATTCTAAGGAACATTGTTTACTGCTAACTTACTTGTTTTTATAAAATGAGAAGGATCTATAGTTAATGATTATTTCCAAGTAAATGTTTTTTCCTGAAAAATATTAGCGAAAGGCTTCTTAAAAGTAGAGCATTGTTAAGTAAACCTTCCTCTTTTGTTTCTTTCACTGAAGGAGTTCACTATTACCTGAGAGTTAATTCTCTTTTCTATACCCCATAATACTCCACATACCCTGAGTTGCATCATTCTGTAAAGATGCTTCCACTTGCAAAGATGGCTGTAAAATATTTGAGCAGAGAGTACAAACAATTCTACTCTATGTCCCTATTTCTACATTTATCTAGGAAATAAATGAGATTATGGGTCTAAGCCAGCCTGCTACACGGATGTCCTCTATACACCGCTAAAATCACAACGGTTGTGGTTATTCTTTCATATAAGAGTTTAATGATTTTTAAAGTTCAAAATTGTAAAATACACACTGCAAACTCTTTAAATTCAAGTACATTTTAAAGCAACAAAAAAAGTTTGCTTATCGGCAGGGCGTGGTGGCTCACGCCTGTAATTCCAGCACTTTGGGAGGCCGAGGCGGGCGGATCACGAGGTCAGGAGATCGAGACTATTCTGGCGAACATGGTGAAACCCTGTCTCTACTGAAAATACAAAAAAATTAGCCAGGTGTGGTGGCGGGCACCTGTAGTCCCAGCTTCTAGCGAGGCTGAGGCAGGAGAATGGCGTTAACCCGTGAGGCGGCGGAGCTTGCAATGAGTGGAGATCGCACCACTGCACTCCAGCCTGGGCGACAGAGTGAGACTCCGTCTCAAAAAAAAAAAACAAAAAAAAGTTTGCTTATCAGGAGAATAACTTCTTACGTGTACCCTAGCAGTATCAAAAGGTCTGTGTGTCTGCATCATACCTTCAAAGAATACAAAAAATGCAGAAAGGACAGCTACTTGATAGTTAATAAATTATTCAAGTTCATTAATAAGCATTTACAATTTAAAGGGTAAATTCTCAAACACTCCCTATACCTCTAATTGGTTCAGAAAACCTAGTAATAAAATGAAATGCCTTAAAATTTCTTGAATCTTTTCTATTCCTTTCTTTCCATCCCCAATGCTACCGGCTTAGTTCTTATCGTTTTTTAAAATCTGTATTAAACACTTCCTAATAATTCTCCATCTACAGGCCAATCTCTGATTCTATCCTACTATCACACACTATCACTATCACATTTTCAAATCCATCTTCCAAATGCAGTCTAGAATCTCTGTGAAGCATAAATCAATCACATCATTTGCCTGCTTGATATCCCAAATCCAGTCAAGAGTCCATGTGTCCCTATCCATAATCTCCCTCAACTAGAAGCCTTCCCAGGGGAGGAAGGTCAGGGTCTGGCCACATCCTATCCCCCAAACCCAGGGCCTACAAGGGGGGAGACGTAGCTAGTGGCTCCTTGGGCCTTTCTGTTTGAACTTGAACCAAACTTAAATTGCACTGGGAGAAATTAAAATAACTCCTTATCAAGAAATGTCTGGACTCGTCTTCTACCTTACACGTAAAGTCTTTCACAAAAACATCCTAACTACTAAAACAATTTTCAAACATTTTTAAATGATCAGTACCACTTTCTTCAAACCATATTTAATGCAGAACTCAAACAAAAAGTGGTTATAATAGTATTTTGAGGTTGACAATAAAGGCAGAGGTTAGATGATAGAGGCCATAGAATAAAATTAAAATTCGGTTGGCACAATGCAATTGCAAAGTCAGTGGGGAGAAGAAGCAGGGATGTGAAACCTGATTTACATTTTTGAAAGACCACTGTGCTTGCTGTGTGTAAAAGAGTTGAAGCTACTGAGAAATTCAACACTTCTGATGTATTTTCATAAATCTTACTCATGCCTTTAAAGAATGCTATACTACTTCCAATTAATGGGCAATCACAATAAAGGAGTCGCAGAATACCTGATCCTCACTGGTTAATCCCAGGTGCATCACAAGATAAAAATGCACTAGGAAATCTGCGTTTGGCAGAACGTCCTGGCGTCTGGTCATCATGGCACAGATCAGCCTGTAGGCTTGCAGTTTGCCTTCCTTATATTCATTTGGCAGTGTCGCCGCCTGTCAAGGAGATGATGTTTCCAGATTAAATCAAGCCCAGGTGCAGAGCATTTCAACATTTAATTTACTTCTCAGTTTTCCTTAAGAGTTGTTTATGGACATGTGGGATGCAGTGACTTTAGTAAGACCCAGCCTGTCTTCAAAACATGCAGTCTTGGGCAATTACATTTTTCAAACTCAATTTCAGAAAGGAAGAGGAAATTGCAATAAAGGAATAAACACACATCCACTTGCCTTAAATAGCCATGATGCAAACATTCTGAGAGGTGGGATCAAAACTGGAGGAGATGGAGAAGACTGGTTATCCAGGCTTATTGCTAGATTATCCCGTATCTAATTCACAAAGAGGAGAATTTTAGGGTAGGTAACATTACGTTTATCGTAACAGTATTTCAACATTATTTTCCATGACCAAATAGCTGCTTTCACTTAAATTTCTATAAGTTAAGTGAAAACCTGTAATATTTATAAGTTTCTCTTTTGTTGTGAGATTATCCTTTTGAATTGTATGTTTGGCTTACTGTATATGGTTTTAGATTTAAATACAAAACAAAGGCATTGCTTTTCCTTGAACGTTAATGGCTGGGGAGGTACTGAATTCCAAGTGATAAGTAACGTTTTAATGAGTTATAGTGAACAAACATGAACCATGTTTTTGAAAAAAAATTTAATAACATGTGAATGTTAGAACCCAAACAAAAATCAGAATAAAAATTGTATATACTACTCGGGAGGCTGAGGCAGGAGAATTGCTTGAACCTGGGAGGCAGAGGGTTGCAGTGAGTCAAGATGGCGCCACTGCACTCCAGCCTAGGCAACAGAGCAAGACTCCCTCTCAAAAAAAAAAAAGTATTGTATGTACTCTAAGATTCTACTTTCGTAAAAAGAAAGAAGACTATATATTAATATTGGCTATTTCTATGAATAGTGATGTTAATTTTCTTCTTTGTATTTTTCTACATTTTTCAAATTTTATACAATAAAACCAGTATCACTTTTATAAAGAGAGTTAACTAGAACTACTTAACATCTTGTATTTAATATCCTATAGCGATATTCTACTTTTGCACTAAATGAAATAACTTTTGCATTTATAAAATATTCATGTTATATATGATTACTCTTCCATAATCAAATGTACTTTGTCTAAATGTACCATTTGTGTTTCAGAATATGTTCAGTAGTTAACTGCAACACAGTTTTTACATTAAATGATATGACCATTTTCCTGGATTAGAATAAAAAATAATATAGCAGGACTTACCTTTGCTAGTTTGTACCAGAGTTCATAGAGATAGCAGAAAACTCTGGCATGGATCTTGGGTGACTGGATGTTATTCACATCTCCAAGGATCCCCAAGACCCTTCGCCACAACACAGCAGCAGAGTCTGGGTGCCAACCAGTGAGGCTTCCCCCGGCGATTATACTACAGTCATCTGCGAGGCACTCACTGCTATCTATGCAGAAAAACATATCTGTTAATCTTGTAAACAATCTTGATTTCATCATATCTTTTTTCTTTAAGACAAATTACATATTCTCAAAAATTAATGTATTCAAAGTAAAATAATCAAGGCAAAAAATGTGAAACAGCTGAGAATTTAAAACGAGAGAAAAGCAGGATCAATGAAGAACGGTCAAATGATTTTCATTCTTCAAACTAAAAGGGCAAAAAGCTAAGACATGACATAACAGTTCCTGGAGACCCTGTGATGGGTTTTATAAATGAGGGGAGAGGAAGAGGGAGAACCTTGAGCAGGATAGGTGAGAAACAGTGCCATGGAAATGGGTGGCCAGGGAAGCCTCAATGCCAGAGTAACATTTGCGGTGGTTGTTGTTCTTAGGTCAGGTTCATGCAGGTAAGATGTGCATACAAGAAATCTCCTTTCAGGTTTAAGGAGTTTTAAGGAATGTATACATTCATGTAACTGTTGCCATAAACTGCCACCATAATTGAGATATGGAAGATCTCATCACTCCAAAAAATGCCTCTTCATAATTGGTCCCCTTCCTCTATTCTCAGCCTCTTGCAACCACTGCTTTGTTTTCTGTTCCTATAGTTTTGCCTTTTCCAGAATGTCACATGAATGAAATCCTACAGTTTGTAGCCTTTCTGTCTGGTTTCTTTCACTCAGCAAAATACATTTGAGATTCATCTATACAGCTGTGGGTATCAGTTGTTTCTTCTTATTGCTATTAATATTCTATTTTATAGATGTGTCACAGTTTATCCATTCACCTGTAGATATTTAGATTGGTTCCCGTTTTTGGCAATTATGAATACAGTTGCCATAAACATTCATGTACAAGCTTCTGTGTTAACATATGTTTACATTTCTCTTCAGTAAATATCTAGGAGTGAGATTCCTGGGTCCAATCTTAAGTGTATGCTTAATAAACATTAAACTGAAGAAAGAAACTGTCAAACTGTTGTCCAAAGTGCTGTTACAGTTTGCACTCCTGCGAGCAAAGTATGAGAGTTCCACTTGCTCTACATCCTTGCTAGAACTTGATGCTGTCGGTTTTTAAAATTTTAGCCATTCTTATAGGCATGGAGCAGTTATCTCATTGAGGTTTTTGTTTGCAGTTCTCCAGTGACTAAAGATTTTAAGCATGCAGTAACATGTGACTTGAACTTGAAGATGATGTGCAAATGGACTGTGCAGCTATGTGGGGAAGAGCCAATTAGGGAGAAAAGCTAGAGCAAAGGCTGTGAGATGGGAGTGTGCTAACAAGTTCAAGGCATAGAATGTCTTTGTAATGTATATTTAATTATGAAATATGAAACTTTGCGCATTGAAACAAATAGTTAAAGAAGAATTTAATGATTTACATGTATATCTAATTTTATCGATTAAGTTACAGAATTTTGTTCTTCGGATACCTGTTGCTTTAGGATGAGTAAAGGCTAGGGGAGACTGATTTGAATAAGTCTCCAGCGTCCTAAAATCATAAGCCTTTACATTTTTAGAGTAAACAGAAAAGCAGCCAAAGACACATAGGCACCACTTAAAGAACGATGTATTATAACAAAAAAATTTTATTTCATAGCATGTATGTAATAATCAACAGAGGCAAGCATTTTAACTGCACATTGTATTTTCTCACTCTTCATCCTTTTGACTTCCTTGCAGCATTTAACGCTTCTTCCTCAGGCCCGTTTTCCACAATTCTGTATCTATTTGCTTCCATGACCAAGCACATTCCTCTAATCTCCCGCAGCTCAGTTTTTTAATTCTGGTTTCCACATCTCCAACCTGCAGCCTCTGCACAAAGTTCAGTCTCTGTTCTCATGTGTCATAGCCTCAGTCCCCATGTGTTCTCTCCTTTTCTCCACTGGCATGGTACTTGAGTAGGCCACCAAAGACTTCCATGTTGTTTAATGCAGTGCTCGATGTCCAGTCCTCAGTAGCATTTGATTCAGGTAATCATGTCTGCTTTCTGAAACACTTCAACCATTTGACCCCCAGGTATGACTCTCACCTGGTCTTCTTTTGCTGTTGCTTCTTCATCTCATGGACTATGGACACTGAAGGGCCCTGGAGCTTTTGTCTTCTCTATCTATACGAATGCCCTTCTTAATCTCATACAGACTTACTGCCATACATATTTCAATGCCCTCCATATACTCACAGCTCTACATGCCCATTTCTGGCCTGGATTTCTTTCCTCAAGTTTAAACTCATTTCTCCACCAACATACTTGACAGCTCTACATGCTCAGGACTGAATTGAAGCAGAGTCCATAAGTAGGCATGGTCTTTGGTCAGTTTCACTGTGTTCCTGAAGAACCTCAGATATATGTATATTGAGTTTTTTGTTTTTTGCTTTTTTTTTTCTGGAATTCGAAAGACTCTCTCCTGCTCAAAGAGTATGTAAACTCTCCTTTAATCCCTCTGTTTTCAAGACAGCATCTCTGCACTCAGGCGTGTTGATGACTCCAAGCCACAACCCCCACCCCCCCAAATTTACTTTTACCATCTTCTAGGGTGAAAAAGCAGTGGCCCGTGGCAACAGAGCTCTAACTAGTTCTTAAACAGACTTACAGTCTTTCTGTTTTCAGCCCCATCATCACTTCCTACTTCTGTAGCTACCTGGTATGGGAAATTTTCTAACCCTTTCAGAGAACCCGCATTAATTTAAGTCAGGTTGTTTCTTGGCTTTCCCTACTACTGACACAGGATTTAATATTCTCAGGTCTGCCAATTCATTTACCACAGGCCACCTGTTCTGCAACTTCAAGAAGTTGGTTGCTACTGTCTTTCTCCTGCCATCTTTGTCCTTGTGGATTTATGTCTTATTTAATATAAATCCTTTCAATGTGGCTTAGGTAGGGTTTGGAGAATAAGTGGGGTTATTTGTGTTTGTTCACTCTACTGTCTCTAATAATATGCATTATTACAATTTGCAATGTCTTTGTTACTCATTTCTCTCGCTTATTTTTAAAAGCCGCTTATTTTATAATTTTTGTTGGCTTTAATGCATTTACTTTATATTTGGTAATTTTTCCCTGAATTAGTTTTTTTAAAATAAAATTTATTTTTTAAGACAATTTTGGATTTATAAAAAATTGTGACAATAATACAGAGTTCCCATATACTCCATATGTAATTTCTCCACTATTAACATCTTATATTCAAATGGAATATTTATTACAACAAACCAATACTAAAAGATTATTATAAAGTCTACACTTCATTGAGATTTCCTTAGTTTTTATGTAATTCTTTTTTCTGTTCCAGAATCTCATCCAGGATATCACGTAACAAATAGCTGTCATGTCTCCATAGCCTCCTTTCACCTGTGAGTTTTCTTAAAACTTTCTTTGTTTTTGACAACCTTCATGGTTTTAAGGAGTACTGCTTTATAGACTGTTCCTCAATTGGGATCTATTGGATATCTTTCTCATAGGCTTTTCTTTTGCATTCCTGGAATGAACTTCTCTTAGTCCTGATGTATGATATTTTTCCAATATTCTTCAATCTCATTTGTTAATGCCTTATTTTGAATTTTTTGCTTATATGTTTATAAGTGAGATGGTCTCTAATTATGTTTTTTTCATACTCACCTTGTCTGGTTTGTTATCAAGGTAACATAAGGTAGATAACAGAAGTGAGTTTCTTTCTCTTTCTATTGAATGGGATGAAAAAGATAGTTTCTCTTTTACATGAAGGTTTAGTAAAGCTAGAAATTATCCTTTATTTTTATAGATCTATTTGAATAGCATACTGTATTATTTTTAAAATTTATATTGGTTTTGTAGTTGTTCCCTTTTCACCTCCAACATTTTTTTCTTGATCAATCTTAACTGTTTGTCTATTTTATTATTGTTTTTTAAAGAACAATTTTTAGTTGTCTTCTATTATTTATTTGCTTTCTAGTACATGCATGTATGCTCTCAGCTTTAGTGGTTCCTTTTTATCAACATCTATGTTATTCTGTTATTCTCCTAATTTTTGAATAGAACACATTATGTTAATTTATTAAGATAATTATTCCCAAAGTTCTCTTCTTCACTCCATACAAATAAAGCCAGGCTGATTTCCAGGCAATTATCAGCCCCCACTGAGTGTCATCTTGAGTGTATATGTTGTTGGCATTTTTAAGGCGTAATCAAACCGAAGCACAATCTCTGAATCTGAGGAATTCAAGTAGAGGAATGACAAGGGCAACAACAGGCAAGAAAAAAATGAATCTGAAAAGGAGCCAGGGCAGGTCCAAAAATGGCTGCTCACTATAATAATGCTTATTAAATTAGTGATGGAAAGATCCCAAGACATGAAAACAAAAGATGTAATAATGATGGCACATGTTGTCATGGAAAGGCCTTCCCAAACACAGAAGCACTGTTCCTTCTTAGAGGAAAACATATCTGTAGTTCCCACAAGGGTATCATATACTCAACTCAGGAGACACATTAAAATGTGCAGATACATTCCAAACTGGAATTCCTACACACTGTGCCTGAAAGGCAGGGTGCAAAAAGCCTAATTATGGGCCTTCTGGGTTCTCTGACTTTTATAAAATCTCAGAAGAGAGACTCATCATCCTAATTCTGTAAAGTAAGTACAATATCAGGAATCTGTTAGTCTGAGAAGATATGCTGAAGCATCAATAAATGCTTATGAATCAACATGAGTCCCCAAGTCAACAAGCAGCATAATATGGCATTTATTTTTCTCATAAAGTACGTCATGGCATTTTCAATACCTTGAGGAGAGAAAAAAGTAAGGGGATTAGATAATTTGCAGCTTTGCTTCATCGCTAACCTTCACTCCAAAAATGTAGCTATCCAAAACAGAGATTGGCCCCCAGCATCCCAATCACACCGGAGCTTTGCTTGAGTAACCGCTCTAAGTACATGTAGACAGGTACCTCATCATCACCTGCACCTCTTTGCAACCTGCCAACGAATATGCCCTTACTTATGAAAGAATCCCACATAGCAAATCTGCTTAAATACTGCTTTACACTCAGAAAAACTCATGCTTTGATGATAAAATCCTAGGCAACATCCTCCATAAAATTATCAAGGTATGCTGACTTCTTTAGGAGTTTCTGAGATGCCTGTATGAGTTTCCTCAGTATTACTATGAACAAAAATGTTAATAAGTTGAAATGTTTTACCCAAAATTATTCTGCTGGTAGCATAAATAACAGAACAGATGCTGACATTTTACATGTAGAGGGTTCCTCAGTGAAGGAGCACTTAATTAAAAATGGGGATTTGGGAGACTTCAGAAAATTTCATGTTCACCCTAAAAATACCCAATATTTAGTTTATTTTATTTTCATTAGCAACCTAGTATGCTAGCCTACCATCTTTTTATTACTACTTAAAGCTATAACTTAAAATTTTTTTATTAAAGTGAAAACTCTTACAAGCATAATTGTATCGTCTCTCTCCAAACACATAAATAATGTTTACAAAGAGATCTAAAAGTTTAGAACTCTGCAAATATAGAAAGGATTTCAGCCACAAAATAAGTCTTGGTAGTTGGCAAAATAAGCATTTATGGCCGAATGGTGATTTTATATGGCTGCGATTTTATATAAGCTTGGCACAGTGTTAAAGAAACGTAGTCTCAGTCTCTGAAAACAAATTTTCCTTTTGATTTGAAATCTAAACATAAAAAACAAACTCAAAGGCCTGAGTGAAACAACTTAATTCTAGCGGCAGAAATTTCAGGCCTGGCCTGGATGTCAATGATCAAGTGGAGACGCAGCAAGGTGGCATCCCATTCCCACCAGTGCAGCCTGGCTCTCCTCTCCTTCTTCCTCTCCCTTTCAAGGATGTCCACTGTTCACTGCAAAGATTTTAGAAGGTGAGCTACCAGTGCCCTAGTAGCTATCATTATTATTTTTCTTTCTAATATTTCATGACTTCTAAACACATCAAAGTCTGGTGAAAATGCCAAAAATATAGGTGATGACAGAGAATGCTGACAAAGCATTCTTGGAAAAACAATTTTAGTGGCAGGTAACAGGAGATGTAATTCGTATTCACAGCTATAACTAAAAGCAGAAGTGGTAAAAAGATTTCTGTAATGTTTGGATGCAAGACTGTGATAAACACACTAAATAAAAGAGATTTTGAAATTGTCTTATATATTATTTCTAAAAAACTAAAATTTAATTGCTCTTTTCAGCTATATAAAACAACAGCTTGCAGCTTAAAGTGTATTTGTTCACTGATTCAAGTATTTATTGAATGCTTCTCTCCTGTCCTGCACTATTCCGGGAAGCAAGAATCAGCTGTGCAGACAGCAGATAACAGGCCTCCCCTTCCTGGAGTCTGCATTCCAGTAGAGAAAGACCTTGGAACCTCCCAACTAAACCAAGATGCTGGATAACATTTCTCACCAAACCTTACCTTAAAACTTATCACTGAGCTAACAAGAACATGGAAAGGAAAGAGCATCAAAGCTGGTTTTTTCCCTTTGTGGTTCTGCTAAACCACAGAATTCTTAAAAGTTTATCTGGTAATAGAGTTTTCATTTTGCTGAGGTTGAATTACTAACACTTTTCTTATGGTTAGCTTTTTTTTTAAAAAAAAAATCATAGACCCTTTTAAAAAAGATGTTTTCTTCCAAGTTTTTCAATTTTCCTTTTCACATTTATGTATTTTATCCCTCTGAAACTGACTTTGGACATGGTATGAGGTAGGAATTCTATTTCATTTTTTTCCATATGGCTAAGTACCTATCCCACAGAAATTTGTTGAACAATACATTGTTTCCTTGTCAGCCCTGACAAGCCACATATATCATATATCATGATTCCATATCTGTGTGCACTCAGCTCTATATTTTACCTTCTGTTCCATCCATCTATTTGTCTATCTCTATGATTACAACTTTAAGTAAATTTCATAGAATTTATTACATTATCTGTGACTATTAGGATAAATGTTGTGTCTTCTGTCCTTTTTGTAAGCACTTAAAAACTATAGTGGCTTATGACCTATTCATCTTTTTATTTCTCATAGCATCTAAATCAGTATTTTAGACTATAAGCTTATCTGTTAAACAAGGGATGAGGTAAATGACAATACTGATTCTTAGCTGTAGACTCATAAATGTCCTCCTCCCCTGACTATTTCAACAAAACTAAATGTATGTATGTGTTAACTATATTTTCTTATTTTCTGTTTTCTCAATGCTCCGGCATTAGGGCCTCACTGATCAGGGAAGGATTGCCACTTCCAGGGTTAGCTAATTCGTAGAGATAGAAGTCTATTCACCAGGCAGCAGGTCTTTCATATTCAAACCTATCAATTCAAAATTCAGACCCTCCAACTACCTCCTTTCTCCAGTTCTCACATACTAAGTCAATATCCTCTGCCCTGTCATCCCAGGACTGGGTGGGTACCAGGCAACTAGAAATAGCCCGTATGCTCCAGAGCCCACTGAAGTCATTCATACTAGCAATCCTAAATCTGCATACCCTGCCTTGCCTTGCTATTTTCATAGAAATGACACAAAAGCATGTTGCCCCATTTTGTTCCTTCTGCCTCCTGGTACTTCCCTGCATGACCCCTGTTTCCAGGATCTCTGAGTAGAAAATTCTTCCTCCATGACAATCACTTCTATGTCTGTATGTCTTACCACATATGATTAAAACAAATCCCAGGTAAACTGTAAGACAATGCACAGTAAATTTAGCTGTTATTTTCAGCAAACCTAATTTAAGTGAGAAAGCAAATATAAAAGTAAACTGTTAGTTTGCCAGTGATGAAGGAATTTAAGATTTTGGAGGCAGTTTATTATTCTAAGCATTTGATAACTGGTAGGATTATTCAACAAGAAACAAAGATATACTCAAATTGTTTCTCAAAATGTCCTAAAAATCAGGCTCATATGAGTTTTAGTTTGAACATTTATGAAGAAATTGTTCTCTTAAGAACAGAAAGTTAAATTCAGAATTGTGATAATCCTTAAACCTTCTCACATTACAGTTTGTCCTTTTCACAGATGACAAGGTGAACTATTGAACTGCATGTACTGATTCTCTGTATTAGTATTTCAAAGAAGAGCTAAGTATTTGGAGGAGTTAATCACAAACATGGAGTACATCATATAACATTACCTCACAGAGGTTTATTAAATTGAGCTGTCCAATACATAACCTGAAATGGGATCAAAACTAATCTTTCCAAAGAACAGACAAAAGAAGTAATCACCTAATTTTCTTCCCTTTCAATAAAAATAATTAAAACTAGTCCATGTTTAAGTAAATTCAACCTACTGAAGCTTCAGTTTTGCCTCCTATAGTATCACGATGATGAGTTTCTCTTGGATAATCTGTAAGGATTCTCAAGTAGGTCAAAGGGTTTTACAGTAATTTTAATTTTAACAGGAACACAGTGTAAAGGAGTAGACACAGCACTGCATATTGAGTTAAAACACTTTGAAAGTCAGTTTCATCTCTGGAACTCACACTCCAGCTTGATAACAATTTCCCTGGGTCTCAATTTCCCCATCTCTAAAACAGACATGATAAGCTTGGCCTGCTTCCCATACAGAATCAAAGAGAACGCCTCAAAATTCTTTGTAAATGTTAAATCCCATATCAATGAATAGTATTATTAGTCATTATTAGTCTATAAAGAATTTTATTGAATACCACCTTTATATGTTACTTTTATGAAGTTTTAATGATATTCTATCAAGAATTTCCCAAATATCAGAGATGTTGGTTAAATTTTACAACACAGTGAAAACTAATTTGCTTGGTTTGAAAAAAATCCATTTAAGGTAAAATTATAGCCTTTATGTTAATCATTTTAAAATATATTTTGGCATTTTAATAACACTCTTTACTTACCATGTTACTTTGTGGTGGTCGTTTTCATACATGGTATCTGTGTGTGAACATGAACGTGCAGCTACAAAAGTCTTGGCTCTGGTCAGCCTTTCCCGCGCTGATTCCTCAGAGCACGAGTCTCTCCTAACACTCCATAAAACAAAGCAAAACCAAACCTAGCTCCTCCATGGTCTCCCCGTTCTCATCAGACTGGTCATACAGGTGAGGGAACTTAGCCTTTGAGGTTCACTTACCCAGTGTCACACTGTGTGTGTGTGTAGCTACAACTGCAGACTGCTCCACACACACTATTTTGTGCACCTGACTTAGATGTTCACTCATTTCTTCTTCCAACAACCTTTAAAAAGTAGGGGTTATTATCCCAAATTTAAAGACAAAGAAATAGAAGGACAGAGATTAAATAACTAGCTCAAGGTCACCCAGCAATTCCTCAGAAGTGCCTGGAAGCCGACCCAGAAAGTTTGGCTCTGAAGTCAAACCATCTGAGATTTAAAAAGTTGCAAAAAATACAGAGTATGAAGTCATTATTTTTAAAGTTTAGAAATAAAACTAAATGATATATTGCTTGACACGCATGGTAAAACTATAAAGAAATCAAGGAAATTATTATAAAAACAAATTTGAGCTAGGGTCCCAGAATAATGGGAGAATGGGAGGGACTTGAGAAAGACCTCTAGGAGACCTCACTGGCTTGGGTGCCATGCTAGTTTTTAAGCTGGGTAGTAGACTCACTCGTGTTTACTTCATTACGGTTTCCCGTAACTTACATACTGTATATGTTACAACTTACATTTTATGTACCAAACACTTTATTTAAAAATTTAAAAAAATTAATCAATAAGCTATCTAAACTCCTTGACTTATCCTGGATTTATAACATATATGAGTTGGAAAAATCACTCTTTTTTCTAGAGTAGAACAATTCAGTCAGGGATGGTAAAGGCTTAACATGAATACCATCACTTTCTCCTACGGTGGACAGTGGTCAGGAGCATGGTACACTTCCTCCTACAACTGTTTCAGAACCCTCTGTATACAGGACTCCAAGGATTCACAACTGATCTCCTAGCTGTTTGCACTAGTGCCTCTTTTCCAAAATGCAATTTACCTGTTAAATTCGAAGCATCAGTGGGACTCAGTTGTAACCAATGACGAGCATCCGCATCAGCCACAACATCTGTGTGAGTATTCAGCTCTGGGTCTTCCTCACAGGTCTGCCATGGCCCCATGGACAGCTCCGCCTCATTGATACAGCCCAGAGCTGTGTCACTGTTGGTACTTTCACCTGGTACAATGGAAGAACCAAAGTTTAAGATAAAAAGTAGCTGAAAATCAGAATGTTCACAATTACTCATATGAAAGTAACCAAACAGCAGACACAGCAGGAATCATTCAGGTTCTTTGGCAGAACCTGCAGAACTTGAGAGGAGCTCATAAAGTGCCCATGTGGTCAAGAAAATTAATCTTCCAAATACAGGAGATAAATATCCATTATGAACACCACTATGTATCATTCAAGTGGCACTCTTCAATGTGTCTTCATTCAGTGCCCCCTATACCCAAACTACACCAAGTCCTAAACTGTGCTGGGACTTACAAAATGAGGGTGGTTGGAGGAAGAAGATAATAACTGATCCACCACAAATGCAAGCTTACTCTACTGGGTAGAAGAGTCTAAAGATGCTGTATGCTCCAAGCCTGATGGGTAGACGTAGACCTAGGGCGACTCATTCAGGGTCATTTGGGGATATAGTGTCCCAATACAACAGATTTTTCTAGAACAGAAATTCTCCCCTTTAAACGTTAATAAGTTCTAATTTGTCATAATATAATAAGGCTGGGCTATGAAGATGTATAGAACTATTTAGTCTGACATAAAATGAACCTAGACAGTTCTGCTTCTCAAAGCCTCCTGTCTACTTCATAACAACTTTATGCATCTACATCTCTGTCTGCTCACCCTTATGGCTGCTCTCTGGATCTGCTCCTAACAGTCCCTTACCCTTGCTGCTTCTAATCTGCTGTCCTCTATTTACCCACAAAGAACTGAAAGTTGTCTCAGTAACCAGGTGACCAATGGTGGTACCAAACTTCATCTCCCAAAGGGCTCTAAGCCAGCAGAGTGAAGGTAGAACTCCTCTGCACCCATCAAGAACTGTTCTGAACTTGAGACATTGTTTACTATGCTACTCTGGCACTTGACTTCAGGAAAGCGGAGTACTAAGGCTGTGTTTTACAGTATATGATAATATGTCTCAGGATTCCAACCTCATTTCATTTCAAAGTATTTATCCCATTAACTTCAATGTACTTCTGATGCTTTTTGCTTCTAGCCTCTGGGAACTTTCTGGGGAAGATAATTTTTCTCTCTGGTCTATCTGCTCACTCGTGCCATCAGCCTCTGATGTACTACTCTCCTGGAGAAAGGTCCAGGGGTAGAAAGACAGGCCTCTCAAGATACAGGTGAGTAGAACTGTTTTATTGTACGTATGGATGAACCTTTTGTCAATCCTGGGATTCCAGGAATAACAAGGTTCCATTTCACAACCATCTCTCTCAAATTGACAAGCTATTACTCAAGTTAGAAGGTAAAAAGTGGGAAGATGGCTTGAGCCCGGTCGTTTGAAACCAGCCTGGGCAACATGGTGAAACCTCATCTCTATAAAAAAAAAAAAACAGAAAAATTAGCCGAGTGCATTGGCATGTGTCTGTAGTCCCAGCTACTTAGGAGGCTTGGGTGGGAGGATCACCTGAGCCTGGGGAGGTTAAGGCTGCAGTGAGCCAGGATTGTGCCAGAGCACTCCAGCCTGGGCGAAAGAGTGAGACTGTGTCAATAATAATAATAATAATAATAATAATAATAATAATAATAATAAAATGTGAAAAGAAAATAGAACATATCAACTCTGTAGTCAGAGGAACAGACATTTCCTGGAACTTACTCTTCTGTCTTTCCCTACATTTTCCTTGTGTCTGCTGCAAATCATCTTTCAAATCCAATTCAGCAGGGCTGCTGCTTCTTCGAACTAAGATCTTCAGACAAAAAGAAATATTGCATTTACTACAGGAAAGTTTTCATTTTTATAACACTTAAGTTTCTAGCCCAAATTTCTAAAGAAAAAGAAACGAACAATAATAATAGCTAAATAAATTGATGTTTTCCATTTGAAGGATATGTTTTCACAAATTACTATATTTAACTTTATGTTACTCAAGATCTGAAACTTTTATTTATATCCTCTACTTTGTCAACTTACATCCAATTAAACTGATCTAAGAAGGAATTCCAAATTATATGGAAGAAATTTCTTTTAAAGTTCTATTTGTTCTTCTGGTCAAGCACACATATATAGTGAACAGAATGCTCTAGGAAGGCATAAGTTATGCGCACAAATGGTAAGTGTGCTGGTAGGGAAGGCGCAAACTCCATCCAGAGCTCTAAAGGTTCATTCAGTGTCTTCCTAGTTAAGTGTGCCACAAACTCTCCTGAGCATTGCTTAACCTTGTATTAAACTCACAGGATTAAAAAAAATCAGGAGGCAATCTGTATCCTCTAAAAACTTATAATTTGCTTGGAGAGACAAAACATACAGAAATTACACAAAATAATTATAATGTATATAAGCAAAATAAGCAAATAAACGGTCTCTGAAAGGTATACAGAATAAACTGTTGCCTTAATTGGCTCAATTTTATAGGAGAGCTGTTCAAGATGGCAATGGACATGAAGTGGTAAAGGGAAGACAGAAGGGGATTCAAGGCAGGAAGTACTGGGTGGTAATCAGCAAGTTCTATGTACAGGAAGAGATGCTGGTTATATCAGGCCATGCAGGGCAGCCTGGTGAAGAAGGACAAAAATAAGAAGACATGCAGACCTTCTAAAAAGACACAGCTGCCTGTGGGCCTGGAACCTTAGGTTTAAGTGGGGAACAAGATGTAGAGTTAAAAAAAGGAATGCACCACAAATGTTGACCATGGCAAAACTGGAAAAAAAATTAAAAGAAAAAATAATTATTAAGCTAAAAAAAAGAAGCAGGCTATGAATAAAATATTTAGAAGATTTAGAGGATTAACACTATATGATAAAATTATTATACAGCCTTAAAGAAGAATGATATATCTAGTGTGTATATCTAGACGGTGTATCTAGAGGGTATATGTATCTAGTGATACATATCTAGAGGGTATATATATCCTCTAGCCATAGAAACAGATCCTACATAAAACTTTAGTTGCAATTTGGGGCTCCAAGGAAGTAAAAGAAAATTCCAACAAATCTACCTTCAACCCTTAAAAGTGAGCAGAAACCAGGGCAGTGAAATGTGGCTACTGCAAGAGTAAATCCAATAGTACCACTGCCAGTGGCAAGAGAACCAAGACTCCAGGATTAAAGTAGCACTCCCCATGTGGTGCAAGAAACAAATGCAAACATGCTGTTGAAATGTCATCAATTTAGAAATCCACATTTTCTGCAGATTAAGATCAGCCAGCTAGGAACTCATAATAAAACATCATCAAACACTACAGAAAATAAATCACCATGTATAAGAGTCTCAGAAACAACAAATATCAGGTTTAGATCCCCCAAGGATTTCAGAAAATCAGATAAAAAATTCAGAATTGCAATTTGTAAACATTTTAAAGGAATAAAAGTTGGGAATCACAAAAACGAATAAGCAACAAAAGATTATTAGAAATTACAAGATATGCTTGAAAAGTATAAACGTGAACTGTCAGAAACAAAAGGCATAACTGCTCAACTAAAAAACTCAATGGAAGTATTAAACAACAGAGTAAAGATACAGTTACTGAACTGATGAAAGACAGAGTTGATAAAATTATCCAGAAAACACTGAGCCAATGAGAATGGAAAATATAAAAATCATTTAAGAGACGAGGAAGACAGAATGGGAAAGTCTAATATATTTCCACCCAGAATTCCAGAAGGAAAGCAAAGAGAGAATATAAAAGAGGCAATATTTGCATTTCCTTTTTTTTTTTGAGATGGAGTCTCGCTCCGCCTCCCGGGCTGGAGTGCAGTGGCCAGATCTCAGCTCACTGCAAGCTCCGCCTCTCGGGTTTACGCCATTCTCCTGCCTCAGCCTCCCGAGTAGCTGGGACTACAGGCGCCCGCCACCTCGCCCGGCTAGTTTTTTTTTTTTTTTTGTATTTTTTAGTAGAGATGGGGTTTCACCATGTTAGCCAGGATGGTCTCGATCTCCTGACCTCGTGATCCGCCCGTCTCGGCCTCCCAAAGTGCTGGGATTAAAGGCTTGAGCCACCGCGCCCGGTCTTCTTTTTTTTTTTTTTTTAACCCCAGTGTCCCATGTAACAGGTGGAGATACCACTGAAACAATGAGGAAGAAATGAGACAATATATGCAGAAATGTCACCAAGAATTTTCCAGAAATGACAGAAGAGGAGCACTTGCAGATGCATGGCACACAGCATATACCAAAAAGAACAAACAGATGAACCCAAAAGATTCCTGCACCTAAATATACTATAGTGAAATGGAAGGAAAAGGACAAAAAATGAACAAAAACAGCAAGGAACAATAACTAGACAGGACCGGATGGACAGAAGACTTCTCAGCAACAATGAAAGACAAAAGATTATAGAAAAATAACTTCCGTTAGAAGGAAAAGGGAGAAAGAGGTGGGAAAACTACATTAACTGAGATGTTGTGCTGTCTGAAAGACAAAGTAACCAAGAATCAAGATAAACACCAAAAGGAGGCCTTACATATCTCGGAAATAGCATATATGAAAGAGAGGTGGCATTTCAGATCAATAAAGAAAAATGAATTCAATAAATAGGACCTGACACAAGTAGTTACCTATGCAGAAAAAAAATGAAATTGGATCCCTACCTCCCTCCATAAACAGGAATCAATTCCAAACGGATAAAAGACTTAAATTTGTAGAGCAAACCTGAAACATTTATAAATATAAGGTAATATTTTTATTCCTGTCTAGTTGAGACTTTTAAAAAATTCCATAAGACCCCAACAATAACAATGATAATAGAGAATATCAAAATGAAGAACTTCTGTTCATCAAAAGATACCATAGAGAAAGTAAAAATATAAACCATATATTGGAAGAAGATATTTGCTACAACATAAACAAAATAGGATCAGTACTCAGACTGTACAAAGAACTAGTAAATATAAATAAAGAGAAAAAGACAAACAATAGAAAAACAACCGAAGACATCATCAGGCATTTCACAGACGAAACAAAAATGGCCAATAAACACATAGGAAGATTTTTAACCTTATTAGTAGTCTAAGAAATACAAAATAAGACATCTTATTTTCACCCAGTTGACCAACAAAAATGAAAAAATCTGATAATAGAACGTGTTGGCAAGAATGCAGATTAATGGGAGCTCTACACAATGCTGGCAAAAATATAAGTGATGCAATCACTTTAGAGAACAGGGGTTATCTTGTAAAGAAGAACATTCTTTTATTCTATAATTCATTAATTCTGTTCCTAGATAGCCATCATAGAGAAAACATTAAACATGCAGATACTGAAACACATACAAGAATGTACGTGGCTACAGTTTTCATAAAAACAAAAAGCTGGAAACAATCTAAATGTCAACCAACAAGAGAATGAAAAAATAAATTGTGGTCTACTTACAGTGGAATAACACATCACAGAAAACTTGATGAACTATTTATTGCTACATGGCACAACGTGAATAAATCTTAAAAATATGTAACTGAGTAAACAAAGCAACAATACTTTATTAAAAAATTCAAAAGTAAGGAAAACTAAAGAATATCCTGTTTAGAGATACATACTTATATAGCAAAACTATACAGCAAGGCGAGGGGATGATGAACACAAAGCCAAGATAAGGCCACTGTCTGAGGGGAGACAGCAGAGAGAAGGAACAAGAAAGGAGCGTAGAAGCCAAAATGATCTGAAGCTGATGGTGGGTTTCCGGGTATTTATGTCATTGTTGAAAACAGAATATACAGATGTAAACTGGTACATGCCCTTTTTAAAAATAAAGAAAAAAGAAACTTAACATGGGTTATTGTCCAGTGGGAGGGGAGCAAGGAGAGGCCCTCCCTTTTTTATTGTGTATCTTTCTGTGATGTTTGAGTTTTCAAAGAATTTATGCTACATTAAAAAAAATGAATGGGGTTAGCTACATGAATGAGTTATGGGCTTATGTTTTAATTTTTTTCTTTATACTTGATACATATTCACATAAATGCCATTTTATTTTATTTTTTTAAAGAAACCTAACATCTTTGTGAATACTCACTGATTCTAGTAACTCATGTCAGGTGGAGGCTACCTAAACAGATATCAGGAATGGGGAATCTGAAACGCAGGTTTAGCAGGCAAAGGTAACTGCTTAAAAATATATAGTGCCATACACAGACCAGGTGTTGAACTCCATTTTCATGTTAATTTTTTTCCTATTTTTGTAATGTGACTGTAATTTTACATAGAAAGCAAGCAAAATCTTAAAAGATCTCAACATCATTTGGGCCTATAAACTGTCTAAACAGAAAAAATATTTTAATTATCACTGCCACCAATAAATTTACTTACTGAGCACTAATTAATGTTTATCTTTAATGACAAACTGAAATGGTTTGAAAATATCTTACCGTTATTCCTTCATGTTCTCTCTTCACATGTCCTTTATTCTCTTGAATAGGCTGAGGCTCTGAAGAACTCAAATTCTGTGTGTTTTCTGCCTTTTGACCTAGAAATGGTGGGGCAGGGGGGTAGCGGAAATAGGTAGAAGGAATGTTTCAGATAATAAAACTGGAAAATGATTTTATATATAGGTAACTATTAAATTTAAACATTCTAAGATATGTAAAAACAGGAGTTATGGACCTGGCAAAACAGCAGCCTATGGGTCAAGCCCACACTTTAGACCTGGTCTCTGGCCCACAGAGAGCTATGAAGAGAGTGGATTGATTACTGTTCACTGTGGCCAACAGGTTCACTTAGTGCATTTATGTTTGCACAGGGAAGGGCAACAAAACCCTTCCTGGGGTCTTGGGGAAGGTATCTCAGGGAGGGGCCTGTGTTGGCCAGGTGAACCAACAGGAAGAAGAGAGCAGGAAGGTGTCTCAGTATTGCTTGAGAATAAAGATTGACGAGAGCACAAATAACCAGTTTCAGTAATAAAAAAGGGGATATCACCACAAAGCCTGAAAACACTAAAGCTGATCATAAGAGGATTTTATGAATTATCTGGGACCAATAAATTTGAAAAAAAAATGAATAACTTTCTAGAAAAACATAATTTATCAAAGTCAAAACAAGAAAAGGAAAATCTAAATCGTCCTATAACTATTTTAACTTTTAAAATTGAACTTGACACATAAAAATTGTATTAATGTAATGTATATAACATGTTGTTTTGAAATGTGTGTATACACTGTGCAACGGCTAAATTAAGCTAATTAACATGTATCACATACTTTTTTGTGGCGAGAACACTAAAACTACTCAGCAATTTTCAAGAATACAATACACTGTTACAAATTATAGTCACCATATTGTACAACAGACCTCTTGAACTTATTCCTCCTCCATAATTGAAATTTTCTTAAAATTTAAATGATAATTTAAAACATTCCTACAAGAAAAATCCAGGCAACTGGTAGTTTCTACCAAATATGTATGAAAAAAAATAATAGTCTTATACAAAACCTTTCAAAAATCTTTCAGATAATACATTTTCTGAAGCTTTTTCTGTATTTTCTTATTTCCAGAGGATTTCTAAGAGAGAATAATTCTCTACTCATCTGATGAGACTAGCATGACCTTGACATTAAAAGATATGAGATAACTTGTTGATACGTAGGGTTGATTTCTTAATTAATTCATGACACCAAAACAGAGTAACTATGTCCACTAGACACACTTTAAGCACACTCTTTCACTGACAAATCTATTATCCACTGTTTACAGGTCAAACCATCTGTCTCCTTGCTTTCCACACCCTGTTGCTGCTGCAAGTTGTTGGTGAAACCGTGTAGATTAATGCTATTAAAAGTTATTATTTTCAACCTCAGCAGAGTCGGTAAGCTGCTAATAAACTTTTTCGCAAGTCTGGTCAGCTTTCCATTCTCATTTTCAACTTTAACGGCTCTTCTCACAGCCCTTTCCCTACGTCCCTGCCCCCATCCTGCCTCCCTGCCTTCTATAATACCTCATTTGATGCCCTAACTTGACTTCATGTTGTAACAGTCTCTGTCTTCCTTCTACTCCAGCCACTTGGACTCCTGTCTAGTCCTCAAACATGCCAACCTTTAAAAATGTGGGTATATACATCTACACACAGACACATATGAATAATTTAGATAAACATGTTTAAATAGTGCAAATATTTCATTGACATAAATCACATCCTTCCAAATTAAAAAGGTAATTCCCTTGAAATAAATATATTTAGAATACACGTACAAAGCAATACTATATGCAGCTTTTATTCCTCTGCCAGAATCTATAGTTCTGTATTAATTACTGAATACACCACGTACCCTGAGAAGAATCTGAGCACAGCGGCTCAGGGATGTCAGAGGTGCTACTGCTCCGAAGGACCTGCTGCTGCTGTCCCACCGTGAGATAGACAGATCCAGCTGCAGATGCATTTTCTGACTGTTGACACTCCTCCACTTCTGTGAGCATTAACACAAAACATGCAAGGTTACAGTTCAAGATTTTAAAAAACACATTCACCACTTAAAACAACCGATTTAAAAAATAAAGTTTCAAATGCTTTTCACAAATAACTTACAGTCAGATAACCTGCATTTATACCATCAAGTTTCCTACACTTACTAACCCCTAATATTCTACTCCAAGAATACATTTTCCACTTAAGTTCTATAAAGTCTTTTATTTTTCAATCAAAGTAAAGGAAAAAAGCCACAATAATAAGTTAAGAACTGTAAAAGTGATTTGGAATTTCAGGGCCAGGCATGCCAAGGAAAGAGAGATCTAGGAGATGCAGAGAATGAATAATGTACATTTGAGAAGAACAAAAAACCACACACACATACACACATATACACACACACCCTAAAGGAAGATGAAAGGAAACGTGGGAATTTCTACTGCATTATTCCTTTTTAATAGGTAAGTGCCCAACTGTCCAAAATAAAATGCTATAGTGATGTAATGGCTTATTTCATCAAATGCAATGTTGAATTATTCTCTAAAGTACAGAATGATCCACAGGTATTTGTAGAAAAACAATATATAAGAGACATAAAATAGAAAACCATAGCTGGGTAGGGACCACAGGATAATCTCAGTATTATTACAAGCTATATTCCCCTAGAGAATGAGTTTCCCCTAGAGAATGAGTTCCCCCCAGCTCATTTCTAAACTGCACAGTACACTTTAATCTCTAAAGACCACCCAAGGCACTGGAATTATCACCCCACCCTCTCTGTCTAGAGTCACAGCTTCAGGGTTGCACCACCTTTTACATAGGTTGTTGTTAACAGCCTGCTAACTAATCACTAATGACTGTCCCCCTCTTCTTACCACCTTCATATTTATCCTCTCCATGGTCCCTCTAAAATAAAGATCTGGCTGTGCCACTCCTCTTAAAACCCAACAAAGCCCTCTCTTGTTAGAGAGTTGTGAAACATGCTAGTCAGGGTGAATATGGGCTTTCCTTGATCTCACAGGACATACTGATCCGCCTGCAAAGTACTCTAGCTCACTTTAGTCTCCAGTAGTACTAACCCAGTTGGCACCTGCTACTACTCTTTTCTTCCTGCTGTTCACTCCCCTATGATAAAGTCACAACTGCTCCCTCATCCCTCCTTGCCGTGCTGCCCTGGGAATATCCCCTACAGGACTTGCTCCCTGGCCCTGCATGTAAGCCCCATAGCTCTGTTTCTCACTAGATTCCACACTCACTAACATAGTCATAAAACTTGACATCTACATAACTAGAATAAAGTATTTTCCAAAATTTTTCATCTGCTCATTACTACTACTAAGAAAAGGATGATCAAAACTCATCCTGTATTATCTTAACTGGCTGGGTTACCTGGTTTGTCACCTGAAATGGAAACTCACTGCCAATTGGCCACCCTCTGTATAATCCTTTAATCTAAGTCATAAGGCAAACTGATGGCTCACCTTAAGCAAGAAGTATGTAGGAAGATTCTAAATTTAATACAGACAATTTCAACAAAGGGTTTCTGCTTTATTGTTTCTGTCCAAGTGAAAATGCATTTTATAGTATGCTGATATGGTTACAAGACCTCAAAACTATGAAATCTGTGTGATCCTTCACTTACAAAAATTTATCAATTTACTTTTTTTTTTAAGACAGTGCCTTGCTCTGTTGCCAGGCTGGAGTGCAGTGGTGTGATCACAGCTCACTGCACACTGGACCTCCCCTGGCTCAACTGATCCTCACACCTCACCCTCCTGAATACCTGGGAGTTCAGGTGCATGCCACTATACCCCAAAAATTTTTGTCTTTTCAGAGACGGGGTTTTGCCATGTTGCCTAGGCTGGTCTCAAGCAGTCTACCCACCTCAGCCTTCCAAAGTGCTGGGATTACAGGCATAGGCCATGGTGCCCAGCCCATAGTCTAACTTGAGATGCTGGTGGGAAACTGTGTCTGGAGTACAAACAAAGATAGGCCAACGTAGCAAGAAAAGACAGATACGTTAAAGCCTCATGTTTCCCAGGTTGTCTTTGTCTTCCTCTTCTTTTGAACAGCCAAGTACTGTTCATTTTTCTATAGAGAAACACAAAGCATATGTGCAAATTTTTAATCTACCTACACATCCCAAAGTATAGACTATGTCCTTCTCACAGATCTATTTCTAGTCCCTTCAGCCTTCAGCAACAGAAGCCAAATAACACCATAGGGGCAGCCCTTCCGGCTGTCTTCTCTAATTGTTTATTCTAATTATGCAAGATGTTGAAATCTTCTGGGAAGAGTTTTTATTTGTTAATGAATCTACTGGTTAATCCAGTATCAGTAGGGGGAGCCCAAGAGCTTCCTAACTTTCTAAAATATAATTGGCAAATGCCATTTTTTATGGATAGTGGGAAGAGTTAGTCTCTGAAGCCTGATGCCAAAAACGGATAGATGTTGGTTTCTGGGCTATGAGCAGGAGCAAATAAGGGCTGAGCCAACACTGGCAGCATCTGCCTAAAGATAAAGAACATCGCCATCTGGTGGGATGAAATATAGCCACAGCACCATTGCTTCCAAATTAGAGGGTCCCCACTGGTCCTCAACGCAGCAGACGGACGAAGAGCCTGCCACCACCAGCTGGTCTGCCTTCCCAACAGGCTGGCCTAGTGCAGCTTTTAAGGCTTTGTTTTTATAAAACTGTCAGGAGGGACTTATCAGATGGAGAAAGTCCAAGCCTTTAGGAATAGCAGTCAGTGGCAGGGCGGAAGCACTCCTGATTGAGTGGAAAGGAAGGGGAGAGCCATGATGCTTAAGTGTGCTGTTGTGTTGTAGGTGCCCTGGGCTACTCCTGTAGTTGACTATCAATTGAGACGGTGTAAAAAGAGAATTTTCAATTCTCCTTATCCCACAATTTAAACCCAATTTCCTGATTTGTAATGGTATATTTATTGGGATTTTCTCATACTTTATATTAAATACATGTTTTGTATAAATGAACACATGAATGACAGAAACATTTTCTTTATACGATTTTTCCTTTTTAAATAGTTCTTGGGCTCCCTCTGCTGGCATTTTATTTAAGAAAGAGCAATTTATGTTACATTAAAATTACAGTTACATTAAAATTACATAATAAATCCTAGATCTATTTTTGAATGTCACACAATTTGTTTAAATCACTTCAAAGAGCTAAGTTCTTAGATTCACCAAATAAGGTACTCTCTCTAAAGCCTAGCTAGTCCCAACTGCCCAGATTTTAAAAGCACTAACTTTCTCATCTCTTGACAGTGTAGGTTACACAATACCATTACTAAACTATTTCTTTTTTTTGAGATGGAGTCTCACTCTGTCGCCCAGGCTGGAGTGCAGTGGCGTGATCTCGGCTCACTGCAAGCTCCGTCTCCTGAGTTCATGGCATTCTCCTGCCTCAGCCTCCCGAGTAGCTGGGACTACAGGCACATGCCTGGCTAATTTTTTGTATTTTTAGTAGAGATGGGGTTTCACCATGTTAGCCAAGATGGTCTCGATCTACTGACCTCATGATCCACCTGCCTGGGCCTCCCAAAGTGTTGGGATTACAGGCGTGAGCCACTGAGCCCGGCCTAAACTATCACTTTTTAAAGCTCCATTCAAATCACCTGAAAACGATCAAATAAGGATTACTAAATTTCAGGTTTTTTTCACTGAGAAAGGCAGTGTGATCAAATTAAGCGTGTAAGCTCTTCAGTAACTTCTATTTTTTTCCAGATCTCTGACTATTTTTCATAGCAATTTCACTCACTTTTTAAGGCTTCATTAATCAGTCTTACATTTAGTAAGTGCAGTGAGGCTCATTCTTCAATAACCAAAATTCTGAGTTCCATTTATCCCTTGTACAAGGTTGCATAAGCAAAATAAATATAATTTCCTAATTTTGAAAACACCATGAATGATACCAATCTGATCCTATAAAAAGCACAGGAAATGCATATCAACTCAGCATCTTGAGGTTTCCCACAAGATCAAACTTCCCATGGGTAAATCAGACCAGGTCCTGATAACAAAGCACTTCCTAGAAGCACACAAACCAGATGCAGAAGGAGCGAGGCAAGGTTTGCCATTCCATTCCAGTATGTTTTATTAGAATAAGGGGAGATTGTTGATTACATTACTCTCATTACAGTACTCTCATTACAACTATTACAATATTCCTAAAAGAAAAATAACATCTACCATCTGTATGGCCTGTTAAGTGCTACAGATTGATAAACGTTTCAACCTAAAAAGCAGTTAAAATTGTAGAACAGACAGAACGTGGTGGCTCACGTCTGTAATCCCAGCACTTTGGGAGGCCGAGGCGGGCAGATCATGAGGTTAGGAGTTCAAGACCAGCCTGGTCAACATGGTGAAACCCTATCTCTACTAAAAATACAAAAAGTTAGCTGTGCATGGCGTGCCCATAATCCCAGCTACTTGGGAGGCTGAAGCAGGAGAAATGCTTGAACCAGGACCCAGGAGGTGGAGGTTGCAGTGGGCCAACATCGCACCACTGCACTCCAGCCTGAGGTACAGAGCAAGACTCCATCTCAAAAAAAAAAAAAAAAAAATTACAGAACAGCTGGAAAGAACTGTTCTCACCAAGGGGGGAAAAAAAAAAAAAGGAAATCACAAGAAGTGCCAGTCCTACCTCCCCAACTGTGTTTCTTTATGTAGCTATTCATGTTAATGGAAACAGGTGGTTGTGACTCCAAAATACAAACATCACTTCTTCCTCCCAGAATACAAACAACCCACCCAAAATTCTGCTGCTGCTGCCAAATACAGTCCCAAAAAGATCAGAAAAAGATACAATCGTAGCTAAAAGTAAGTAATTGTCTATTGCTTATATTATTAAAACAATTTTGGTGGGCTGACTAGTCACATAGATCAGAAACAAAAACAAAAAATGTTAACTTAAATGTAAACAAAATTAGCAATCATTGATAGGGTAAAGAACTTGTGGCCAGAAAGTAAAATTAAGTGTTACATTATCTAGCAGTAGGTTGGTGGGATATGCCTACACACTAGGATTTAAATTGGAGGGCGAATTCAATACTCTAAAGTGCCAACCAGCGGAGAATATACAATCTGCCCTTGGGTCAGTCTCTGGATAGGACAGTCATAAAGGACAATGGCATCATTTTAAGTAGTAAAGAACCAATGGCATCAGGCTAAGAAGCTCACTATCATAGTTGTTAGGTGAAAAAGAGAATGGCAGGTTGTTCTCAAAGTCACTGTACTCTGAAGTTCTTTTACCCTTTGTGCTACAAAATCAAGAACAAAGATGGCAAAGGCAGGAAAACTCAGACCAAGTCCAGGCCACTTGATTTCACTCTAACTTAGGATTTCTCAGCCTTGGCACTGCTGGTATTTTGGACCAGACAATTCTTCATTTGGGAGCTGTCCTGTGCATTGCAAGCTATTCAGCAGCATCCCTGACTTCCACCCACAAGCTGCCACTAGCACTGTCCCACGTGTGACAATTAAAAATGTCTCCCGGCATTGTTGAAATTGTCCCCAATTGAGAACCACTGCTCTAAATCACATTTAACTTCATTTGGAACTGTGTGTGTATATATATATATATATATATATATACACACACACACACACACACATACACATACAGGAACCAAGAGTCTTAGTAAAATAAAATGTAATATTGAATGAGAACAAAAGCTTCCAAAATGAAATCACCAATTGGAAGAGATTTCTTGTGGGAACATGTTCTGGACAAACTAGGGAAAAACTTAAGAGAAACAAAATACAGAAAAAAATGGACTGTGACATGAGAAAACTTATCAACATGAAAAAATTCATTTGGGATGTATATTAGCCAAACAGGGGGTACAATCATTTTAAATACTTTATTAATCATCTCTAAACAATAGCTTTTTCTTCAAAACCACATAATCGGGCAGTTAAAACTCAACAGTAATTTAATTGACTAGTGACCATTTTCCCATGTACCATTCTTACTGTTTTTCTCCTTTAATAGTTACTGGAGAAAAAGAGTTTTCTAAGAAACATTATAGTCCTCACTCTTGGTAAAACTCCTTCCCCTAAATTCTATAAAGTAATATGGTATTTACATGGCCATCAGAGAACTTAAGCTTTCATTTTGCTTTGCTAAAACACAGTATGACATAATTTAGTATTACAGAAGGCCACAATTAGGTTATCTCCAATGTTAAAAAAAAAAAAACAAAACTAATCTTTAGGAGGCTGAGGCAGGTGGGTCACGAGGTCAGGAGTTCAAGACCTGCCTGGCCAACATGGTGAAACCTCATCTCTACTAAAAACACAAAAATTAGCTAGGTGCGGTGGCACACACCTGTAGTCCCAGCTATTTGGGAGGCTGAGGCAGGAGAACTGCTTGAACCCGGGAGGCAGAGGTTGCAGTAAGCTGAGATCGCGCCACTGTACTCCAGCCTGGGTGACAGAGAGAGATTCTGTCTCAAAAAAATCAAAAACAACAACAAAAAATACTAATCTACAATGCCAGATTTCTGAAAACAAAAAAGATCATGAAAATGATCTTTCTCTTTTAAGGAAGAAGATTCAGTTCATCCTAGAATCACTGAAAAATAAATAGACATAGACCTAATTATTCAATATAGAGAAAGGTAAATTCTTCTGTTGAAGTAACTAGGCCAAAAATGACTTTTGGTGCTATGATGTCGTAACAAAAAAGGTACTGTGTGTAAATCACACATGGCTAAATTCAATTTTAATTGGCTGAAGTACAAGAACAACGTTTCTTTGTTTTGGAAATTACTGCTTTTTGGCACTGGTCCTTTTTCACTCAAATTTCAATAGTCAGTATGAATCTACATAACTGGTCATTACTTCACATATATGATTTATTAACTCCAAGTAGATCCCGCCTACATACATTTTTCTAGTTTTTCATTTTTTGAAAGGCATAGCAAGCATTCTAATACTGACATGCTCAAAACTTTTATGAAAATCCCCTTACTTTCTATGGGCACTGTATAGAAGACACACTAAGGCAGGCATCACATTTCCCCCTATTAAATAGCTATGGACTTAAAAACCCTTCTATCCTCTTTAATTGTTATTGCCAAGACCAAAGTTACAGAAATTTTTCTTGACTATCTAATTGCCACTAAGCGTCTAACTACACAAAAGTAATTACTAGTATTCACTGCAATTTAACACTAGTGTAATGGTCAGGCACGTGTGTCATGTGGGGATATTAACAAAGGAAGCAAGTCCCAGAGGCAAGCGGGAGAAGCCCGGGAACAGTGATGGACACATGAGACAGTGTTACAGTACCTGACAGCCTGTGAGAGCAAGAAGAGTAAGAGAGACCAGGTAAGAGAGCGCTCACGGTGTGAAGGAGGAGCGGGACGCTTTTAGTGGCAGGCAAAGCCTCAGAAAGGTGGACACAGTTGCTGATAGACTGGCTTCGCTTAGCTTCCAGGAGAGATAAAGTAATAATTATGTCAGAAGAACAATAGGACCTTTCAATTTATTATCATTACTTTTCTGGGCTCTCTTTAAACATTTAAAGGAGGTCATTTTAAACTTTAAAGGAAGTCAGTACAAAGTATAGTATTTAATTGTAGTCTCTAAATACAGTCAACTTTCAGTCAGTCATTCTCATGACATAGGACAATGGGCAATCCACAAATAATTTTATTTTGAAATGCTTTATATGTTTAGCCTTTCTTTCTTTCTGCTGTGTATCAGATTCACATTCAGGTTATTTTCTTGGACAGACATTATAATCAGTTTTCCTTTCCTAAAGAACAAATACAAAAAGACCATGGTGAGAGAGGGACTATCTGGCCTTCATTCAGAAGTTGGTTTGCTGAGAGCTGACTGTATTCAAAAGCAAATCATTTAGTAAATTAAATAACCAAAAAGCTCAAGAACACATAAAAGTCAAGTTGAACATTAAAAGATTTGATATTTGAGAAAAAGGTAAAATCTCCATGAAACCCATCCTTTTATGTCACATTTCATGTTTATTAAATCCATACATCTTTAGTGTCTACTTTACGGTATTCTCATGTTTTCTATATACTGCTAGTCAAATAAACATTGGAGGAATTGAATGAACACAGGAGGAAAACATGCTTCATATATGTAAAACCACAATCTGTAAAATCAGTTTTATTCTAAAACAAAAATACAAAGATTTACTTGATGCTTTACTATTTTTGTATGACATCAGTTAACATTAATGAAATGGAACTACAAATGATAGTGACACATTTGTAAAAACTGAAACAAACTTTTTACCCTACTGCCCTTTCTCCTACCCTTTGCCTATTCGAATTCCCAGTAGGCTGGGTGCGGTGGCTCACGCCTGTAATCCCAACACTTTGGAAGGCCGAGGCAGGTGAATCACCTGAGGTCAGGAGTTCGAGACCAGCCTGACCAACATGGTGAAACCCCTTCTCTACTAAAAATACAAAAATTAGCTGAGCATGGTGGTGCACACCTGTAGTACCAGCTACTCAGGAGGCTGAGGCAGGAGAATTGCTTGAACCTGGGAGGCGGAGGTTGCAGTGAGCTGAGATCGCACCACTGCACTTCAGCCTGAGCGACAGCATGAGACTCCGACTCAAAAAAAAAAACAACAACAAAGAATCCAATGATAAAAGCAAATAGTTTTTAGGAATTGGAATAAGAAAGGAAATCAGTGAATGAGCATCCTCAAAAGTTGCCTGCTAACAATGAATTGGGTCTCTCCTCAGGGGAGAGAATGACGGAAAGAAGGAAGAAGCAGAAGAGGCCGTGCATGTAAATAAGGTGAAAATTTCCAGCAAATGCTACAGCAAAGATGTATGGGACAGTTACAGTTAAGGTGGAATATATTTTCATAAAAACTCCAACAGGATTCTAAACTATCTGTATTAAGCCTTTACTAAGCATTATAGAATATGGTGAGCCTTAATGAATCTTTGCTTTATGGCCAGAGGATCTTGCAACTTTCTGAAGTCAACATGCTAAATTATCAGTTACAATTGTCTTAAACCTAAGTTACAGGCTCAAAGTCACTGGGGAGGAGGTGGCTTTGTTTATTCTTATTAAATGCCATATACAAGCTTCTTTTTAAAGAGTTCACTTTTTGTTTTAAGAGTAAAATGTAGGCTGGGCACAGTGGCTCACGCCTGTAATCCCAGCATTTTGGGAGGCCGAGGCGGGCGGATCACGAGGTCAGGAGTTTGAGAACAGCCTGACCAACATGGTGAAACCCTGTTTCTATTAAAAATACAAAAATTTGCTGGGCGTGGTGGGGCGCCTGTAACCTCAGCTACTCAGGAGGCTGAGGCAGGAGAATTGCTGGAACCCAGAAAGCAGAAGTTACAGTGAGCTGAGATTGCACCACTACACTCTAGCCTGGAGCAAGAATCTGTCTCAAAAAACAAAAAAAGAAAGAAAGAGTAAAATGTAGCAAAGTAGTCCAATTAACTGGGGGTTGTTGGTCAAGTTGCTAATGGAAATAGGCTCCAAAGATAACATACACAGACATGAAAAGGCTCAATTTTCCAAAGGAGCAAAAAATGAAAATGTCTATCCAGTCCTGAACACTGAAGTGTGTAACTCTCCTTTTCTTTGCTGAAACAGGTTGCCACACTCTAAAGATTAACATGGTTTAACACTGACAATAATGCAACTACTGGTGTATTTATTAACAATCCATTTTCTTCAAGGTTCAAACAAAACCTCTATTTTCTCTATTTCGTACAAATATCTCATTCAACATTAACATCTCAAGTTCTTTTTCACAATGGAGGATTTAGAAATAAGTAACTGAAAACTGTGATTTGAAAAGTAACCACAGCAGAAAGCTAAAAAGATGTACAGACATTTCATTTAATATAAGGTCTAATATTTAAATTTTGAGTAGAATTTTTAACACACTTTATGCCTATAAATTCATTTTAGATAACAACTGGATTTTTGAGAAGCATTTAAATAAATGTTTACCGGTTGCTTTTTGGCGAACAATATTTCTCGCCTTTTCCACTCCCGGTGCTCCAGACGTGGTGGCACTCCTAAATCGCATCGGTTCGGTCACATCTGGATGGCTCCGCCAGCTGAGAGAAAAGGATCTCCCCACAGTGGTTCCTTTCTGAGGATCTAGAACACAGCCTGATAAAGGAAAAGAAAAATAATCTAAAGGCTGAATTCATTATTATTCATTTCGCAGCTTGTGTTGCTCAGCAAATGGTGTACATAAAACTATATATAATCAGCAGGTTTTCTTGTCACAAATTAAGTACCACTTCCTTACACTGCAATTTAGGAAGTTGTTCATATGTCACTAATTTAAGAATTCTTATTGCCAAAATATTTTCAAGAATATAAAACAGTCTTATGAATATTATCCTATCTTCATAGTACTCACTCCAGTATACAAAAGAATGTATTAATAAACCTTTCTCAATACAAGAACAATATCAAATGAAGTCATACTACTGTTCCCAGGACACTCCAAAAACCACTACTTATAAGCCAAAACCTCAGAGATCCTGATGTTTGAATAGTACTGCATCCTGTAGACACCAACCCCTCCATAAATCCCCAGGGCAATCCATGCCTATAAACTCTAATGTGGATTCAGTTAAATGGGCAGGATAATGAAAATCTATAAATAATACAAAATCCTATTTTAGCAAAGGTCCAAAACAATAAAACATTGTAGTCTGAGATTCAACTTTTCTTTTTTCTCATATTGTTCTGGTTAATTATTTCAACGAGAGACTATGGACCAAAAGAAATAGAGGAGGAAAGAGAATGGCAGACTTAGAGATTTCTGCACAGGTATGATGTGGCCAGTGGCTGCCACCTGTGGCATGTTTCCACACCCAGTTTCCTCTGCCTGTGTTTTTTGTTTCTAGTAGTCTAGCCCTTAGAAGGCAAGTGTTTCTACAATAAATATTTAAATCCTTTTTAGAATAAAGCAACATAAATCAGAAATATTAGTCACGGTCATTAATTTAATAATTTGTTCAGTACCTTTTGAAAAATGTTTTTGAAATTGTTTGCCTTCCCAAGACAAGTCTATCTCTTCAGATGAATCTGTGGGTAGGAAGAGAATCTTGCGGAATGGCAGGTGTGTGTGTGTGTGTGCACGCACACGTGCATGCACAAACATGTGCACTCGTGCATGGATTACAACAATTGAAGGTAGGTCCTTATCTCCTATTTCAGCTCTCCTTCTCTAGCCTGAAAGGTATTCTTAGCCAGGTAAGTTCTCTTCTGGGCTGAGAACCACTGTCTTAGGGAGCCAAGTTCCTAGTTGGAAGTATCTGGGTCCTCTCAGGCCCCGGGTTTACACAGAGGTCCTCCGAGCTGTTAGAGAGGACTAAATGGAGGCCAAGGACCCAGGCTCTTGGCTCCCTGCTCCTACTTCAATCCCAAATCTCCAGTCTATTTCTTTAGAAAGGGGTTATGTATACCTTCAACTGGGGAGAAAAACAGATCTGTTAAAAAATGTTAGAAAATCATTGCATTAGACAGTCTAAATCTACATTGGGATTAAACTGTTCCACTGGATTGCCATGTACTTCAACTACTTCATTTTGGCTTCTTACTAACTTGCTTTTATTAATTAGTGCTTTGGCAAGCCATTCTCAGATTTCAATGAAGGCATTATAAGAATCCATCACATTTATTACACATGTATATGGTTTACTAGCCACTGTAACTGGTTCACACCTCCCTGTATCCACATCCTCTGATGTTCTCTCCCATACTTACATTAGGCTTCATCATGTGACTTACTTTGGTAGCAAAACTGAACAAGCAGAGACTTGAAATGCACTTGAAAATTTGAGCTTGCCCTCTTGCTGCTCCTGAAACTCTAAGCCACTTGGTAAACAAGCCTGAGTTAGCCTCTGGCTGCTGAAACACGTGGCCCAGTCACACCTTATTGCCCCCACTTACAGCCAGCCAACCCCTAAAAGTACAGCTGCCTAGCTGACTACTACACAGCCTGGCTGACTGCAAACACAGAAGCAAAGACCAGCAGAAGAACTGACTGGCTGAGTCCAACCCAAATTGCCAACTCATCAAATCAAGATAAATAAGTGGTTGTTATTTTAAGCCATAAGTTTTGGGGTGATTTGTCACATGGCAAAAGCACAATGATACAATCTATAATAAAGCTGGTATTATTAAAGGGGTAGTCTACACAATAAGCAATGTGTACCCTTTATGGGGCTTTGAAGGAAAAATTCCTCCCAAGTCTCCCTAATAAAAGCTAAGCATCACCTAAGTGATTGAATTGTTTTTACCCTATGTGCTCTGTGATTCCTGATTTGATGTAACCCTGCAAAGACCAAAATCAAATCCAATGTTTGACTTTTCCATCTCCCCAGCAAGTCCACAAGACTCTAAGGCATGTATTTTGGCATTTTAGTCACAACGGCAGTTCCCTGCAACCCCACTCATTTTGACCCTATTTTATATTTGATCTACTGTACTATATGCCTTTTTATGAGCTGCCTCAAATCTTTTTTTTTTTTTTGAGATGGAGTCTCATTCTGTCGCCCAGGCTGGAGTGCAGTGGCCGGATCTCAGCTCACTGCAAGCTCCGCCTCCCGGATTTACGCCATTCTCCTGCCTCAGCCTCCCGAGTAGCCGGGACTACAGGTGCCCGCCACCTCGCCCAGCTAGTTTTTTGTATTTTTTAGTAGAGACGGGGTTGCACCGTGTTAGCCAGGTTGGTTTTGATCTCCTGACCTCGTGATCCACCCGTCTCGGCCTCCCAACGTGCTGGGATTACAGGCTTGAGCCACTGCGCCCGGCCTCAAATCTTTACAGAGTATGGTGTAGTACAAGTGAATTAATCTAAGGACCATGCCACATCCTTAAGAATGGTAATTAAGACAAACAGATGCCAAATTGTCATTCCTAACAGAAGCTACCACTGATGCTTTCTACCTTGAAAACATCACTTTCATTTGAGGTTCTCAGTCCCAAAACAATTTTTACCCAGAAATATAACAAAGCCGGAATAGCTCCCACCTGAAGCATTCAGAATTTCTCCATGTTTCCTAGAGAGGCTGTAGAATGCGTCTTAATTGTATGACATCTTGAGTTGTATTTATCCAGCTTTGATTTCTAAACACTTCTTAATTATGTGGGCTCGGATGAGTCAATCACTGCAAGGCAACCTTCACCAACCCGTGGCCCAACCCATGGGCCACATGCAGCCAAGAATGGCTTTGAGTGCAGTCCAACACAAATGTGTAAACTTTCTTAAAACATTATGAGAAATTTTTTTCTTTTTTTGCTATTTTTTGTTTGTTTTAGCTCATAAGCTATCGTTAGTTTTAGTGTATTTTAAGTGTGCTCCAAGACAATTCTTCCAATGTAGCCTGGGGTAGCCAAAGGATTGGACATCTCTGCAAAGTCTCTGTACTTCAGTTTATTTGTCTGTGATATGGGGATTATACAAGTATCTACGGTTCACTAGGTTATTACGAAGGCAAAAAGAGATAATATGTACAATGTAATAGCCATTATTATTACTGTTAGTTATCACTACTATTACTACTACCTTCCTTGCATTTTCCTTTTTGCATAGCCTCCTCAGAAATTCACCATCTCATTAAGGGAACAGAATGACATGAGACACTAATTAATGCCACTATTAAGAAGACACTGTGTAGTTGATTCAGTTCATTATAAAATTTCATGCATTAATTGCTTAGTCATACAAATACACACTCATCCCCCGACCTAGACATCTGGTGTTAACCTGGAAGAGTGGAAATACCTTTGCCTCGTTGCTTCTTTTCCTTTTGTTCACTTAATTTATCCAGAGGTAGGTTTGTCATCTCAACTCCATAAACGGTTCTTGCAAGCACTGCTGTCAAGGAGTCCATAATGTTGGCCCACTCGTTTATAAGTTCTTCCCATTCCGTGAGGGAGGACAGCACACCAAGAAAGTCATCCCAGAGCTCTCGAGAAATGTACACACAGAGATTTGCTCGGATCCAAGCCACCATGAGCGTCTAAAACCAACCAACCAACAAGAGAATTCATACATCTTCATTTGAAGAAGTATACTTTTTAACAAAATGTTTTAAATGACTATTAATAACACAAATTTTAAAATAAAAAGTACTTTTGGAAGTTGTTTTTCTTTTAATTCTCAAAATCGACTTGACCATCTATAATCAAGATTTAAGCTACTGGGAAGTTAGTTATCATTATGAACAAAGTTACTGATTCAATACTATTCTAGGGTCTGCGGCTGGCCCTGGCTATCATCAGGGAGAAGACAAAGCCCTCTGCACAGTGACCACCCTGCTTCCTGAGACTGCTCTTTTCCTTCCATCCACAGTGGCTACTTCAAACCTCCTACAGGAAAACCTCCAGCCCACCAAATCCTCCCTGACTTTGAGCAGACAGATTGGCTGCAGACTTCACAAGAAACAGAACCCATTCAATGAGACTCCCCTCAACCTCTGCCCATGGACTCACACTCTTGCCCACATTCACCCAGCTCCTCCTCCACCCGTGGGCTGAACTCCAAGAGGGGCCCCTGATCTACTACCCTTGTGCCCCCTTATGCTCTGGACCCCTTCCTCTGGACCTTCATGCCTCTCAACCGCCCCTCTCCTTTAATCTCCAGCCAACCCCACTTCCCCAGCTCTTTCTCTTCAGCATTTAAATATGCTCCAAATTCTTCCTCATCTTAAAAAAAAAAAAATTCCCTTGAACCCAAATTCCCCCATCTAGCTACAGCCCTTTTCCTTCCACTTTCACAGCCAAACTTCTTGAAAGAATGTTCCACATCTACTCCATCTCCACTTCCTCATCCTCCAGGCAACAGACTGCTCTGGATCTTCCCTTTCTGAGGTCACTTCCACCTTCTGCCTGGGTTTTGGCTCCATTCCCATGGCTCCAGTTATCCTCTGTGTGCTGCTGACTTCTGAATCTCCATGTCCAGTTTAGACCTCTTTACTGGTTTCCTGATCTATCTACCCAGGTACTAGACAGTGCTACTTACACAACCCTCAGACACCTATCCTACAGCATAATACTAAAAGGTATTCAATTTCTTCCACTGACATTCTCCCAGTTCCTCTACCTGCTCACTCCTGCAACTGGCCTTTGCATATACTCTTCCTTCCCTCTCTTTCCTCCTTTTTGTTTCTGTATAACTCCCCCTCTTTTCTCAGGTCAAAATTTGTACATCACTTCCTCCAAGATTCCCCACCACCACCTCCCAGTCGCCAGGAAGTGTCCTCCAGGTCCCTGCATTTCCCCCCCCAATCAATGCACCTATCACACCTTTCCTTCACAGTCTATTCACTTATCAGTGTCTGCCCCAAGTCTTACAATCCACAGCACTACAACTGGTCACATGGACAGCCCTATGAGACAATTATGCCTATATCCTGGATATTTCCTTCCCTTAAAATTGTCCCATTCCTTACCTCTGCCAAAATATTCACCATCCTTTAAAATTCAAAGCCAAGTATGTCTTCCCTGAAAGAAGTGCCTCTATATAGCCAAGTTCATCTCAAATGAGCCACAAAATGCTTTCCTAAGCTTGTGAAAAGGAATCCTTATACCCAAAGTCTATGTAAGTCCTGTAGTCAGTTGTCAAAGATAAATGCACTTGTTAAGATGCCAGCTTGTATTTGCATGGGCCCAACCCAGATGCAAATAGGCTCCCACTCTTGTCAGGAATTCTTCTTTGTGTAGGTGAGTTCACTTCTTAATTTTTTCCCCCAAATTATATATAGATTTTTTCATGGAATTTATTCTTTAACATAGACACAGGAAAACTTTGATAAACAGAAATCAGTCTGTAAAATCAGGCAGGCCTGTTCTGACCACTTGGAAAATCTTATTTAAAGTGGTCCTTCTGTAACACACATGTTCTCTGTTTCAATTTGTGTTTACCACTTTTTTTTTTTTTTTTTTTTTTGAGACGGAGTCCCGCTCTGTTGCTTAGGCTGGAGTGCAGTGGCGCGATCTTGGCTCACTGCAAGCTCTGCCTCCCGGGTTCACACTATTCTCCTGCCTCAGCCTCCCAAGTAGCTGAGACTACAGGTGCCCGCCACCATGCCTGGCTAATTTTATTTTATTTATTTATTTGCTTGTATTTTTAGTAGAGACGGGGATTCACCATGTTAGCCAGGACGGTCTCAATCTCCTGACCTCATGATCCGCACGCCTCGGTCTCCCAAAGTGTTGGGATTACAGGTGTGAGCCACCGCGCCCGGCCGCTACCACTTTTTAAAAAAATAAAAATGTTAAAGTAGGACTAAAGTAGTTAATTATATAAAAAACAAGATATTAACCACTTATATTTAAAATCTGATTCTAACATGTATGAATTTTGTAAAACTAAAAATATGAAAGAAAAAATGTTATTATCTTTATTAAATATTTTTATTATGACTACAATGCCATCTTCTATTAATTTTTATACCCCTGCTTTCAAGATGAATTTGAGGACATTGCCATAAAATACCCATAGACAATAAAATTAAATATTAGATCAGTAAGTATAATCTGAGCCGAGTAAGAAAGTAGAGACTGATAATGTTATCAGGACTCAGACTCACATTCAGATATAGTGTCAGTTTCATGGATAACAGCAGATGTCTTGGTGTGATGAGATGCTCTATACTGGGGATCTTATAATGGCTTCACTTTATTAACTAATTAAGAAACAAGTGCAGAATGACTTCTTGCAGTTTATAAAATCAACTTAGCAAATAATACAAACGTATGCAGACCTGTTGAATTATCATCATAATTCACAACTGACAACACTTGCACAGAGCAAAATGGTAAAATACAGTTGGGTGGTGAGTGGTGGCACCTGTGCACATGAAGGCAGGGTGTCCTTCTGATCAATTACCATTTTCTAAAAGGAACATGGAAACAAACAGCCTGGACTACCCTGGTTTGTGACCTAGGAAAGTCACTTGATCTTTCTGTAGTCACATTTCTCATTAAAAATAAGAGTTGCATAGGAGCTTCTCCAAGGTTCCTTCAGCACTGAAATTTGATGTTTTATCAGATACATTTTGGCACACAAGATGTATTTTAAAAACACCTTAGCTAATAAATCACTCCTTTTCTTACGAACATTTGCTAACCAACCACTTCCTACTTCACTCTACCAGCACATTAAAGGGGACGGCATAACTTTAATGGCTCATATTACAAAGAGCAGGACCATAGTGTCCTGATATGCCATCAGAACTTCAAGCATAAGGTCATATTTAGCACTGATAATAAACTAAAACATCACTTAGGGCAATAAGGTGATCATCATTATTTGGTAAATATTTAAAACTAAGTCAAATTCAATCATCACTTAAAGAAAATTTGGTGGTCCAGGTTATCTACTGACAGATAAAAGAAACAAACACTAGAAGAAGAACTAGAAAAAGATAAAAAGGGTAATAAAAACTTAAAAATGTCCTGTCCTTTTTAACAGTCTCCTTGTTCTAAATTTTTCAAAAAAAATCTAGTGGCCATTTTAGACAGTCCACATGATCCAATGAATACTAATTAGATAGCACGTCTTAATGGCAGTATGGGACCACGATGATGCCCAATAGACATCAGACACCAGATAGCCTGGTAAGTCTGTCCCTTACTATTCTTGCCTCTTGCACCTCCCATAAGAATGTGGGAGGTCAATAGAAGATCACAAATCCCAATGGGACCACTCTGATTCTCATGACAACCCTGCAGGGTAGGAAGAAGTCCTTTCCTGACTGTGACAGATTAGGGAAGACACTCAGAAAGCTAAAGTCATGTGCTCATGGCCACATAGCCAGGGAGTAGCAGAGTGGAGATCAGAACCACAATCTGCCTAACACCAAAAAGCTCATTCTCTCTTCACTATTTTTTATGGTAGGTTTTTTTTTTTTTTTTGAGACAGGGTCTTGCTCTTTTGACTAGGCTGCAGTACAGGGGTGCAATCATAGCTCGCTTATAGCCTCAACCTCCCAGGCTCAAGCAATCTTCCCACCTCAGCTCACGAGTAACTGAAACTTCAGATGCATGCCACTATGGCCGGCTAATTTTTTTAAAATTTTTTGTAGAGATAGGGTCTCACTCTATTGCCCAGGCTGGTTTTGAATTCTTGGGCTCAAGCAATCCTCCTGCCTCAGCCTCCCAAAGTGCTGGGATTACAGGTGTAAGCCACCATGCCCAGCCTTATGGTTAGTTCTTAACTTAAGCATCCTTCTCGATCTACCTAAAAACTGCTAAAATAATAACAACATCAAAATCATTAATAATCATGAACTCAAAACTAAGCTACAGGGAAGTCAGGTCAACTGAGCTTCGGGGAAGTCAGGCCAACTGAGGAGGGAAGTAATATCTGAGAAGGTTTTCTCCATTACATGGGGGGAGTTTTTTTTTTCCCCCAAAGACCAAAACCAACCAAGGGGGAAAAAAAAAAAACCCAAACCCCAGAATAGATACTTGTTTAATTCTGTGACAAGCTCTCTAATTCCAACACACAAAACAGATGCAGAGCCAGGCAATTGGTGAGAATAAGGCCCAAGCACCTGCCAGCGTGAGACTGGCTTCAGCTCATGTCCACTTGGCAGCCCAGGTCCAGGACAGGGAGCTCGAAAGGGTGCCAACAGTGAGATGCTTCACTGAAAGGGCAAAGTGTGCAGTGTCCATATGTCCAGGCAGGCAGCAAAGCAGTGGTCAGTACCACCCTGCAGGCATCAGCAGAGCAAAGCTGGACACATGCAAAAGAATCACCTATGTAATTATCCAAAGTCAAGTCCACCCACTGTACTAATACCTTTATTTATGTAGAATGTCGCATTTTTCCAGAGCCCTTTCACACTCTTCACTTTCAGTAATGCTTCATAAACTCTAAGGTCCTCATAAATATTAGCAATGTCGGAGTAGGCTGCCATGCTCAGGACCCTCTGGCACATCCTCTTCCCCAGGCAGCTCACCAGGTATCAGCCTGCTCTTGGTCTTCACCTGCTCACCACATGAGATGCAAGAAGCACAGGCATCTCCTTGCTCTCTGCTCACACCGAAGACTGGCCCAGCCCCCCACCATATCCGGGACTTCACTTCTACAGTTATCCTCTGTCTCCCCGAGACCATCTTGTCCTCCCTCACTGGACCATCCCACTGGTGAGCAAACATACTTTAGTACCACCCACCTTAAACCTCACCCACCATGTATGCCACCGACTTCAGCTAGCTCCCCTTTTCCTCTTCCTTTCCACATCAAACTCTGCAAAGCCTTAACTACACTTGCAACCTCCACTGCCCAGCTCTCATCTTCTCCTTCATCTACTCCAGGTGGGCCTCATCCTATAGAACATTCTCAGCCAACTACATCTGTCAAAGCCCATGGTCAACTGGTTGCTCTCCTCCTACCCAATACTCATCCCCAGGCACCCAGGACATACACTCCTCTGGTTTTCCTCCTTGCTCACTGGTCACCCTTTCTCAGCATCTCTTCCATCACCTGTGGACATTGTCCTCTCTAGGTCAGCCCATTCTGTGGCTTTAAATACAATTTCCCAACACACTGATGGCTGTCAAATTTTTATCCCATTTCCATGTTTCCGTTCATCCTTTACCTCTCCAAATCTACCTAGTCTTCCACCAAAGCAATCAGAGCTTCCTAATTCCTACCACCCTTGAGCAAATCAAAAGAGGAAGGAGGTGGCAGAGAGGGAGAAGAGCCTAAAAGCCCAGCGCTAATTATAAAGAATAGATCATAACCTTCAGGACAAAGCTAAGAAGAAAAATTTCTAGAAATTTAAATTTAACATTATTCTTAAAATTCTCAATGATTAAAACTAGTTTGCTATAAAATCTGATTCACTTCTTGCATTTGCAGTGTTTTAATAAAAAAGACTTACCCTAAATAGTAACCCTGCCAAGCTCTGGGCAAACAAGTCCTTTATTTGTTTATCCTTTGGCTTCTGCATGACAGCTTCTGTTATCCTGAGTAGTATTTGCAACATCTGTTCCCTGGGCCACCCAAAATAAAAGCTCATATTAATAATCATGTCTCCAAAGTACTTTAATTTATAGGTACCAGAAATTCTCTTAATAATTCAGCAACATTGATAATTACGTATTACTCGAAACTATTAAAGTCCAGATGCCAATTACATAATGAATATCATATTTTACCAAAATAAGCTCCCTTATGTTACAACGGTTTTAAAAATATGCCTCCCATGTCCACACAAACAGGCAGGATAAAACACAACATTCCAGCCTGATTTTCTCCCCTTGCAAAAAGGGAGGCAAGACTGTCTTCTCCAACTGTGCCAACACCTTAAAGGCACTCAGTGAAAACCTACTGGAACGTATGCAGCACTCTTTAATTTTGCTATCCGCAGTTTTATTTGACCTGTAAGGTCTTCCTATCTTTGCAACAGGAAGTTAAGTTGACTTTCTGCCCTTTATTTTGTGGACACACACAGTCAGTATCTTGGTATGGTGGAATGCCACAGTACTCTCACAGGCAGGAGGGGTTTGCATTACAGGACACTTACAGGCACAGTGCTCATGCCTGGAAGATCCTGACTCTGTGCTACAGGGCACAACTGAGACAAATGCCATCACTGCAGCTCAGTTCCAATGCGCCAGCATTTTTTATAGTCTCTCACAGAAGGTTTTATGTAAAAGGACTTTGAAGACTATAAAACAGCATAGAGACAGCATAACACTGCTAATTACAATAATAAGTTATTCAGAACAGCCAAAAGATATTTTTCTTTCTTAGACCTGATTTATATTGCTCATATCAGAGTATCTGCCCACTTTTCTTCCCCTAGATTCCATGGGAACACAGAACACATTATGTAACAGAGGTGCATTTGTTCCTCGAGGGAAATCACTCTGGTTCCTTTCAGGTTTCACATGCTAACCATTCATCTAATCTTTACTACCTTCTCCTTGGCTTTACTGCTCTTTAGTAATAAAACTGAGAATAGGACAAAGTAATCAGATGAGATCTCTAAATCATAGTTCCTGTATACTTTTCTCATATCTCTGCATATCAGAATAGCATTTTCTCCTAACAATATGCTGAACCTCATAAAATTCCTCACAGTAAAATCACCTGTGGGGATTTCCTGCCCTCTTTGTAGCTGGCCCCATTTGATTTTGGTCCCCAGAGTCATCTGTTGGTATACATTCTCACTGCACTCCATGCTACTTGCCCATGTATTCCTATTCCCTGCCTATGGATTCTGGAAGCACAGAAGAGGAAGGACTATCTTCTGGGCACACACGCATGAAGTACAATGGTGACTTTGAAGAGACCTGGGAGAAGAAATGGCACAGTGCTGGGGGACAGCTTGTCGCTCACCACATTCAGGGTACCCAGGTCCCTGTTGCCAGGGAAGAGAAGGGCAGCACCTATTATCACCACTGCCCATTCATGTTACAGATGCATAAGACAATGAAAAACAATCCCTTGCACACAACTAGTTACAGACCCATCATGAGAATGTGATGAGAACAACAGACATCGTAAGTTTCGAGTAAAGCCTTGATCATGGCAACTGCTATCAAAAGCTACGAATGTGATCAAAGCAATGACTGACAAAAACACAGTCAATTTGATTTCTGAACCTATGAAAGCTTGGAAAGGCATGTAGAGTCTTCTGGAAGAAAACAAGGGTGGAAAAACTACGGTTTGGAAAGATCTCTCCTAACAGTAGAAAGATGCACGACCTGCCAAAGCTGCCAGTTTTGACAATTGCTTGTTCCTTTCTATTTTGTGAAGCACTGACTTCTCCAAGGAGAACTGTTCAAAGAGTGTAATAAACTTCTGTTGGAGTACATGGAATTGGGCATGTGTATCATCCTTGGGTCCAACACAGGAGTGAGGGTTTTCCTACATTCTTCATTATTTACCTGATCTCCATCTCCTCATCCAGGTGACATTTCAACTCATTTACATACCAGTTATTCCCTATTTCAGGACCACTTCTTACAGTTCCCTGGCTACAGCCACCATCTATGAGACCATCATAGATGACGGTCTCAGCCACCATCATCTATGGCACTGCACTGCATGTTCTTCAGCAGCCACAGGGGCCTTTCAGAAGCATAAATTGTATTATGTCACAATCTTGCAGACACCCAGGGAGGTAGCTGGTATCCTTGTTTTGGTCTGCAGGGCCCCAAGAAACCTGGCCCTGGCCTGCCCCCTGCCTCCTCCCCTCTCACTCCATCCACTCCACCACGCTGGCCATCATCTTGTCCTTCCTTAAACAAGCCACTTTTTTTTTTACCTTTTCTCCCATCAGGGCTTTTGCATCTGCTGCTCTTTCTACCAGGAATGCCCTTCCCTTCCCTTCACTCAGGCCTCTGCTTAGGAAGGCCTTCTCTGACAGCTGACGGAAATAACTCTCCCTCTGTCCATGCCAAGCAACACACACCCAATTCAGGACTCTTTTCACTTTCCAACCTTCACTGTTCTTCTCAGTACTTCAGACTCTCTGAAATTGTTTCTAGATTTTTAATGTCTCTCGGTCCTATGAGGATGTAACCTCTTGAGGGCAGGGACCTTGTCTACACAGTTCACCACTATATTCTCACAGTAGACGCTCGACAGTTATTTATTAGATGGAAGAAAAGGAGGTAAGGAGAGAGGGGAGAAGAAGGAGTGAGGAAGGAAAGGAGAGATGGGAGGCAAGGGATTATCTGGTACTTAAATACACAAGAAAATCTGTTAGAGAAACTGCTCACATTCCTTTCTATGCTCTATTGACCATTTTCCCGTTAACTATTTTCATCAATTTCTACAATTTTTCTTTTCTATACTTTCACCTAGGAATCTATGAATTAGTAAAAGTCAGAACAGAATTGCTTAATTTTATTTCCTAGAATTTTCATCAAAATAAAAAGATTATCAAAAAAGATTTAAAAACCTGCTGATACAGTAGTATACAAAACTCAGGAAGTTTTCAAAGGAAAAAAACATTTTAAATGATGTCAATAAAACTATGGTATTCAGGAACAGATATTTCAGTTGAAAGCATATACCAGCATTTCTCATTACTGTCAATATTACTGACGTGGAATTTAACTTTGTTTACATCATATTGTGCATCACTGTAATATTTCCAGTTTTAACAATTTCTTAACTTGGCAAGTAGTGCTAAGTTTAGAAGTCTGGGAAAGATGACGTTGGAATCTACATCATATCATTTTGATGCCTTGGTTTCTGTACTTGTGAACTTTCTGCACACCAGGATTCTTGAGTCCACCCTTCCCTCATCTTTGAAGCAAAATAATTGGACTTGGTGGCCTGCAGTTCCTTTTCCATCAGACCCTGTGTCCACGGTTTCCTACCAACTGCAGACACTTTCCAAAGCCCCTTTCCTGCTTCAAGGGCCTCCAGAACACAGACATGGGCAGAGGACCCCTCTGGTTTCAGGTAGGAAAGGTGCCACTGGTCCGCAGGGCCTCCAAGGACTGAGAACCAAGGCAGAAGATCACCTAGGGAGATGCTGGGGTGGGCAGCTTGATTGCACAAGGGCGGTGGTGGAATGAGAGGGAACATACAAAGGACAGGCTTGAGGAGCATTTTAAAGGCAGAAGTGAGAGGCTGATGACACATGAGGAGAAGAGGAAGAAATGGAAAGTGACTCTGAGGCTTTCTGGTCTGTTGCTGAGCATCACTGAAAATACCTCATCAGATGGAATAAAGTGAGAACTTTTTTTTTTTTTGAGACAAAGTCTGACTCTGTTACCTAGGCTGGAGAGCAGTGGCACAATCTCACTGTAACCTCCGCCTTCCAGGTTCAAGTGATTCTCCTTTCTCAGCCTCTCGAGTAGCTGGGATCACAGGCACCTGCCACCACACCTGGCTAATTTTTTGTATTTTTAGTAGAGATGGGGTTTCGCCATGTTAGGCAGGCTGGTCTCGAACTCCTGACCTCAGGTGATCCACCCACCTCAGCCTCCCAAAGTGCTGGGATTACAGGCGTGAGCTACCGCACCCGGCTGATGACTTTCAAATAAGAGAAAAGCAGGAAAAAAAGGGAAGAGCAGGAAAAACAAATCTAATGCATTGTTTACCTATAGGGACATTACAAATAAAAACATCAAACAAAAACAAAGATGAAAAGGAAAAAAACGTTGTAGTTTTAATAACAGGATCAGATTTTTGACTGCACTATGTATTTAGTCTCCGATAATTTATCATTTAAAATAATTGTTTTTCCAAAATGAATTTAAAACATCAAGTTAGAAGCAATAAAAATCAGTTGACGGCATTTCGGGGCAATTAACAAACTCTCCTGAGCTTATGATGAATATTATAAGACATCAGTTGCTGCTTTTCCACAAAACTATGTTTGATGAAAGTTTAAAAGGAAAACTCCACTCTTAAGTAAAATACTTATTGTTCAAGGACATTTTTAAAAAATATAATGAAAATAATTGATCTATCAAAGTACTGGGTAACTACCTTCTTCATAATTCACAGAAACTGTTACAAAAGACATTTTGTCGTTAACTTTGTAAAAACATTAAACAAATGCAAGCCTTAACATTTTAATGATGTTGAAAAACAGAAACATCTGTTTTACAATACTAATTAATTTGATAGAAACTCACCATGTCTTTTTATTCATTGTAAGCTCCATTATCATGCGCCTAAAAATAATCAAAACAGCTTTACAAGCATCAACTTGTTCTTTCAAGAGCACAGGAACTTCAGCACATGGTTCCAACAAAAAGACGTTTGCAGAGTTCGTCAAAAATACCTTAAAATCAACAATTTTACATTAGAACATATAACTGAACATAAACATTTGAATAAATTTTGCTTAAAGATGATATTAATTTCACTCTACCAATGAAATCACTTTTCAGTTATTTCCAAAAGATTCTATTTCAATAAGGCAAGTGGTACCAACATATAAATTCACAATAAGGCAAAAATTCATTAAAGCAAGTGGTACCAACACATATTCAAAATTTTTTTTTAGTTCACCCTTTAGAATCACTTAAATACTGAGACACCTGAAAAGCCTTTCCCTAGGGGAAAAGAAAAAAATCACTATTACATATTAATATTGCAACTACAGAAATTTTATGAGTCAGAAAAGCTTTGAAGACTTCTTTTCGACAACTCCTCAACAAAAAAAGGAAAGCAAGGGGAAAAAGTAGGATTGTTGCACATGAATGAGAAACTTTAGTGGGGAAATGGGAGGAGAAGAAGACAGATGGCCAGACAGTGGTCAGACAGAACTATGTGATTCTTATTGAGTCTCCCAGCGCATGAACTCCTTGCTGACAGGAGCAATGGACAGCACCACTCAACAGGCATAAGAACCTCAAGCAGCTGTGATGTGCCCAGAAACAGACGAAGCCATTGACATCATACATCTTCCAGAAGCCTATTTTTTTAAATATGAAAGATATATTATGCAGTAGCATACAAAATCTAAGTGAATTCTTAGGGTTAAAAGCTGAGATTTCAAAAACAATTCAGAAAATCAGCCAACTACTCTACCCTCTGCCTCAGATCTTTAGCATACAAGTTCACTGTTCTCTACCATCAGGGGTATCTCAGCAGAAAAATGTGAGAAGCGCTGATCCAGGATATCATATACTATTACTGCTTTGAGTCACTACAGCAAAATAATGGTGCATTTCCATTTACACAGTTGACACCAGTGTCCCATCATCTGCAGATATTCTGAGTTGTCAATCTGGTATGAAGATGGACCTGCTCCATCGACTTAGTACATTCCCTCTTACCTCTCCTTTGTGTTCAACAACACAAACTCAAAGGATGAAGGAGCTTCTCTAGCTCATTTATAAATAAAATTCTTTAAAGTGTTATATCAAAATAAATGTACAATCTGACCAAGTTAAAATTCACATCAAAAGTCAAGTGGGTGAACTAAAATATTCACAGCCTTTAAAGTTATCTCAGGTAAGATTAAAAAGCATTATGTCCCAATTTTCTAAGAAAAACTACTAAATAAGCACCATAATATAGTTGATGATGATGATAACTTCAGTCATGAAGAATTCACTAGTCTTTGAGTAAGAAAAACAAAAACAAAGAGCTTTTTGATTACAGCAGTTTTAGTGGTTCTGTTTTTGAAAGAAGTATGCCACAGATGATATACTGCAACACAGATCCTTTTAATTCAATATATTTGGCTTCTTGAATATGAATTAAAAACTTTTTGCACACTCCCATGTAAGGAGTCTTTATATACTTTTACTTTTTACAAAACATCAAAGGTACTGCATGAGTATTTCTTATTAATGTGCTGGTATCAGTTAAGGTAAAAATAAACTAAATTAGTATGTCCAGAGTGCACTTGTCAAAAGCAACTATAGAAAACTACTATCTCTTGAACATCTGAGACACAGTTGGAGAAAAGAAAGAAAATTACTATCTTATCAAACCTCCATTTGGCCCTTTTTCTTAATAAACAAAGTAAAGGACCAAGGTATCAGATACAAGAACAAAACTATTTAATTCCAAAGTAAATACTTTTTTTAACTGTAGCACTATATATAATAAAACAGAAATTGTTTTTTCTCAGTTCAGGCAAGGACAGTAAGTCCTCATTTAATGTCATTGATAGGTTGTTGGAAATGATGACTTTAAGCAAAATATAAAAGAAAATTATTTTCTCACGAACATTATGATGACACGATGTTGAATCAAACCATGTTACTCAAAGACCTGCTGTACTCACTTCGTTTAAAGTCGCCGTTTCCAAGAACCCATTGATGACATTAGTGAGGATTTACTGTAGATGTAACTCATCCTTTCAGAAAATAAAAAGCACTCTTTTGAACCCAGGAGATCACTGGCACCTGCAACCACCACAGACTGTTGCTGGAGATCCCCTTAGCTAAAAGACGGAGCTACTGAGGGACAAAGGGCAAGGACTCCTGCAAGTGTTTCTCTGATGGGGATGCAGGTCATATTTATGAGCTACACCAAAAGATGCACAAGTGAAATCATCTCAACTTTTTTAACTTCAAAATTATGTGTAGGTTTCCAATGAAAAGTGAGAAAATTCATGAGTATGGTATATTAAACTGCTAATTCACTTGAAAACAAAAAGGATACCACAAAAATGAATCCTATCAAGAAATAGATGACAGAAAATTAGAAACATGCATGTCATTCCCAGACTTTCCCCAGACTCCACACCTGGTCTCTACATGGGAGGCCTAAGTGACACATCTCCAAACGTGGATGAAGGGTGGTGGGTGAGGGGGCAATGAGCGGGGAATGAGAGGCACCCTGTATTTTCACTTACTCTTAGAGCTACATGAGACCTGAGAGGAAATCTCCCAATTCCCATTTTTGAGGTAAAATCCTGAGCTCTGGGGAGGTTAAGTAATGATCCAAAGTTGCTCTTTCAAATGTTCTCAAATGGTGTCAGTTCTATTTCATATATTCATTCAAAACAGTGTGGCAATTCCTCAAGGATCTAGAACTAGAAATACCATTCGACCTAGCCATCCCATTACTTGGTATATACCCAAAGGATTATAAATCATGCTGCCTTAAAGACACATGCACATGTGTGTTTATTGTGGCACTATTCACAACAGCAAAGACTTGGAACCAACTCAAATGTCCATCAATGATAGACTGGATTAAGAAAATGTGACACATATACAGCATGGAATACTATGCAGCCATAAAAAAGGATGAGTTCATGTCCTTTGTAGGCACATGGATGCAGCTGGAAACCATCATTCTCAGCAAACTACCGCAAGAACAGAAAACTAAACACTACATGTTCTCACTCATAGGTGGGAATTGAACAGTGAGAACACTTGGACACAGGAAGGGGAACATCACACACCAGGGCCTGTTGTGAGGTGGAGGGGGGGAGGGATAGCATTAGGAGATATACCTAATGTAAATGACGAATTAATGGGTGCAGCACACCAACATGGCACATGTATACATATGTAACAAACCTGCACATTGTGCACATGTACCCTAGAACATAAAGTATAATAAAAAAAAAAAAATCTAAAAACTACATCAGTCATTTTTCTTTGTAAACACAGCCAATTTTAAGAGGAATATTACTTATAAGATTTTATAATTACCAAGCTTGTCTTGCAAATTAAGAGCCCAGATAACTACCCATGTGTGTTTGGAAGATAATTTAAAGATTTAAATCTCAGTCATTTCACATTCACTATATAATTATCTCAAAAACACTGCAACCAGTTCTTATGTCTTCTTTAACTAGAAAAAATTTTTTGTAAATTGTGGGTAGGAATTAGAAAGAGAACTCAGAATAAGAATTTAATAACTAATTAAACTGCTGTTTATTGTTTACTAACAGATGGCTACAAATATCACCATATTTATATGACATTATCCCCGATAAACAAAAAGACAAAATGGCTCCAGCTGTAGGCGGTGGAGGAGTCTTCATGTTCTGGCCAGCCACATACCTGCAACAAAGCCTGGACACCAGCTTTCACATTTGTATTTTCCTCCTCTGTCACACACCCTCTGCTCATTGCACTTGTGAAGGAGTACGTGCGTCCCCAACTGGAAGATCGTTTATGACCAGAACTTTCAGACGAGGCCTTCAGAAGATAATGATCCATTAACAGAGTAGAAGATGCACATGTTTAACTTATATTTAACTATAAATATAATTATATTATATAAACTAAGTTATATTTAGTTGGCATATTTAATTCCTTAAACTCACCAGGATTCACATGAAAATAGGTTCTAGGAGGTAGAGTGCTCCCCATTCAACGGTCAACACCTAAAATAGTGCTCAGCACTTAGTATGTGCTGAAAGAATGAGTTCTGTTTGTCCAATGACTGAGTGAGCATGGAATACAGACCTTTAAAATGAGCGATAATTTGCTTTAAAATGAGTGACAAATGATATGTAGCATATTCATTTAGATCTCATGGCAGTTATTAAAATGATTTCACCAAAATTGCAAAATTAAAATTATGGAATTAACACAGATATTTTAAAGTGATATGCCTCTAGGGAGAAATTTTAAACATTTTAAATTAATTTCATAATAGTATGTCAGAAATATAAATATCACTTAAGTTTCTTTCGTTTCAGGAAGATATTCCACTCTGTCATTTTGGATTTATCCAACCTATAGCTTTATCTAACATGGGCAGTGGTCCCTCCAGGAGGCCAGCACTCAGCGAGGCTTAAAGGAGAGGGACGCTGCTGTTTGGTTAGTCCCTTCACAGGGGTAACACCCAGCTGCTTCTGGTACAGGCCACTGCACAAGAAAAGTCTGCCCAAACATTCTCAATTTAGTTTCTCCAAATGATATTTATTTAAACAAGCCAAGGAGAAGGCAGTGATTTTTTTAGTCTCACAAAGAGACATGTAAAATATGATGGCTTATTAAACAACTCTCCTGCAATAGAGACTAACGAAGATGCAACACGCAGATGGCCCTGGCTAGAGTTGTAGGAGATGACTGCCAATCTAGTATGGGAGTACAGAAGCTACTCTCTAAGGCAGACCCTCACAGAACTCGGCAACTCAGAAGTATCAGATGGGATAAAAGGAAGCCTTTGTCCCATTGACAAGACTTGACTGAGCAAGTATACTTTACTGAAATATATTTACCCTCAACTCAAAAGACAAGTGAAAAAAATTACCTCCTTGCTATCAGTCTCAGAAAATCCCAATTTTTCAGCATCTTCTTGGGCAACATCTTTTCTATCTGGCTCCTCCATGAACACAGGTTTGTCCTGGAGAATCCACTTTCTGTACACTTGAACTACTTTTCTTGTTACAGCTATCTCACAGGAAGGCAACAAAAATGCCTGAAAGGAAAAGAGAAAATTCCCTTTAACTACAAACAAACTCAGATCAGTATAGGGCAGCATCACGGACATTTCCAATGACCATCACTTATTTCACTTTCCTTTGGAACACACAGCTTATAAATATACTACACAGGGCCACAAATCTTTGTGCACGCCAAACTTACCAGCAGAAACAAAGACATTCTCGTAAGAGAGCCCTAAAAAATGGCAGTTAAAAATAACTTTTATAGGCTGGGCATGGTGGCTCACACCTGTAATCCTAACACTTTGGGAGGCCAAGGCAGGCGGATCATGAGGTCAGGAGTTCGAGAACAACCTGACCAACATGGCGAAACCCCATCTCTACTAAAAATACAAAAATTAGCTGGGCGTGGTGGCATGCACTTGTAATCCCAGCTACTCAGGAGGCTGAGGCAAGAGAATCACTTGAAACCAGGAGGTGGAGGATGCAGTGAGTCGAGGTTGTACCACTGCACTCCAGCATGGGCAACAGAGTGAGACTCAGTCTCAATTAAAAAAAAAAAAAAGAAAAGAAAAGAAAAAAGAAAAAAATAACTTTTATATTCTGAATAATTTGTCTACAAAAATAACCAAATCACCAAATCATACCTACAGAAATCTTTCAATTGGCTACAAAACATAATTATAATGCACAACCTGGACCTTTTCCCAACAAATCAGAAATAGGTTAGAAGGGACATACTAGTACAGCCAGTGGCAACCAGTTGTGCCCACCTCTTCTCAGCTCCATGTTCACTGATGTCATCGTGTTGGCTTGAATCAGCCACGGTGGGAGTGGTTCTACCACAGAAGTCAGCATCTGTTACAATTCAGGACTTCTGTTTCTTTTTTATTTTTTCCTTTTCTTTGCTTTTGTCCTTCTTCCTTTCCCTTCCTTCCTTCCTTTTTGGTTATTATTTTTTTGAGAAACATTTGTTTCACATTTATCAGGTTACTAATGAGTTCAGCTACCAATGTTAACAAGAGCCTATGGCAAAGTTGTAGCATTGTGCATATTTATAAGAACTTTTTAACATTAAGGAATTCCCTTACACATCTCCATACAGCAATTTTGATTTAAAGTGAGAAGATTCCAACAATGTTAAAGAATTTAAAGGAGAAATGCATTTGCTTATCAGTTTTAAGGACTCTTTCCATATTTGAGGGGAACAAGAGGGAGAGGTACCCCATACTCAGATGCTTTAATGTCACAGATGAGGATACTGAGGTTTACAGCACCAGAGATATTCTTCCAGGGTTACAAAGTTAGCCACAAATCCAGGTCTTGGTCTCAAGTTGCTGGGACTTGTTTTAATACTGCCCTTAAGGTTCAAGCCACAGGATCCAGTTACAGGCAGAACTCACTTTAACAAAGGTTCATGCAATATATCAATATCGAGATAATCGTGGTATCAAAAGCCAAAGTAATGGGATTTAAAAATAAAATAACTCAAATTAAAAACTCAGAGTATATGGGTTGGACAGAATGGACACAGCTAAAGAGAAACTGGAAGAAAAATCAGAAGAAAATATCTAAAACGAACTATGAAGACACAAAAGAATGGATAAATTAGAAGACAGGATAAGAAAGAGAAAATACAACGAATAGGTTATCCAATGAATGACTGGAGATGCAGGAAAAAAAGAGGAAAAAAAAAGATGGGAGGAAGAAACAATATTTGAGGAAAGAGTGGCTGAGAATTCAGCCAAAAATGGGTGAAATATATCAATCCCTAGATTTAAGAAGCACAAAGAAAAACAAGGATAAATATGAAGTATATTACAGGTAAAACTGCTGAAAACCAAAGATAATCAGAAAAATCTTACAAGCAGCCAGAAGAAAAAAGACATATTTCCTCCAAAGGAGCAACCACATGACTTTCTATGACTTCTCAAAGAAATAATGGAAGCCAAGAAACAATGGAACAAAAGATTCATGTGCAGAGGGCTGCCAATGTAGAATTTGACACCCAGAAATAAAATACTTCTAAAATGAAAGCAAAATACAGACATTTTCAGATGAGAAAATTTGTTACCAGGAGACCTGAGCTAAGAGAAATATTAAAACTTATTCTTTAGATAGAAAGGAAATTTTCCCTGGTCAGAGATTTGGGAAGCAATAAAATGCAATAAAAAGAGAATGTGGATAAATCTAAATGAATAAAATATGTTTATGAAAATATATATGAATAAGGGCCAGGCACGGTGGCTCAAGCCTGTAATCCCAGCACTTTGGGAGGCTGAGACGGGCGGATCACGAGGTCAGGAGATCGAGACCATCCTGGCTAACATGGTGAAACCCCGCCTCTACTAAAAAATACAAAAAAACTAGCCAGGCGAGGTGGCGGGCGCCTGTAGTCCCAGCTACTCGGGAGGATGAGGCAGGAGAATGGCGTAAACCCGGGAGGCGGAGCTTGCAGTGAGCTGAGATCCGGCCACTGCACTCCAGCCTGGGCGACAGAGTGAGACTCCGTCTCCCAAAAAAAAAAAAAAAAAAAAAAAGAAGAAGAAAATATATATGAATAAAAAGAATAAAACTGGATGAAACAAACTTTATAGTGGTTCTGAAAGGGATAACATCTACATACTATATATTCATAATAATAACAATGGCACACAAACTAAGGAGTAAATAGAGCTAACATGTGTACTGAGGGTAAAAGTTGGAATTAATGCTAGCATTCATGTTAGGAATGCATGTGTTAACTATTAAAGTAAGTACAAATGACTGTAAAACTAATTTAATTTGAGAAGAAAAATAGGATATTAAAAACAATGAGCTTGAAGGTCCAATACAACTAGAAAGTAAGAAGACAGCTGACTAAAACCTAATAGCAGTTGCTATGTTAAATGTAATGAATAATGATCCAATCAAAAGACAAAGATTGTAAGATTTAATTTAAAAATCTATTTAAAAGACTTAGCTGCAATTTATAAGAAGACATCCAAAACATATGAACAGGGGAGGCTGAGAGTAAAGAGTTAGCAAAAGATATACCATACAAACACTAGCCAAAAGAAAACTGGTAGAGCTATATTAAAAACAGACAAGATAGACTTTGTGCCCCTCCTCCAGAAAACCATCACTAGAGATGAAGACAGAAACTTCTTAATGACAACATTCAATTCAAAGGAATATAAACTAATTCTAAATCTGTATTGCAACTAATAATTTTGGCAAAAATATAGCAAAAACTGATAGGCTTTCAAAAAAAAAATCCACAATCAGAGTAGGATACTCTTCCAAAAGTGGTAGAACAGTAAGCAAAAAAATAATGCAGCCAGAGGAGACGTGAACACCTATTGGACCTTCTCACCAGATCCTCCGGGTCTCAGTCTCTCACAGCTCTCACCTCTCTGTCTCTCTGAGGTGCATTCAGGATAATCCATGAGGCCTAAAATATTTACTATTTGGCCTTTTGCTTTAAAAAGTGTGCTGACCCCTGCTATAGATCATACACTCCAGGACCCTGACTATTTCAACTCAAATAGTTGCCATGGACCTTTCACATGTACAACAGGAGCATGAATATGACAAAATTAATGTAGGGAATGGGCTAGGTTTTCAAATCATGGACTATTATTTAAAAAAAAAAAAACTGTTTTGGCAGTATGATGTGTGCAGTACTACCTAGAAAGGGATGACACAGAAAGAGGGGAGTTCCAAGGAGAGGGCTGCTAACCACAGTCAAAGAAAATGGAGAGCAAAGGAGCAAGCAAAACTCCTGTGTGACTTGTCCAGTGACTGTCATAGGAGGAGAGGGAGATGAGGAACCTAGGAGCATTAAAATTAAGATGCAAACATGAATACAAGTCCCTTTGAAGAAGCAGTCAAGTCAAGAGGATAAGCTGATATTAGAGGGAAAAAAATGAGCCAGGCTTTGGTCTTGTTATCATTAAGATACTACAGGAACATCAGATGCGATGGCATGTGGCCATTTTAAAAGGCAAGTGTAGGAGGCACCCAGGGCCACCTTGTCTACATTGTTCAGTGACAATGTAGACACCGAGAGTCTACAGCTGGTTTACTCAGTCATTCTGCCTGATTTTGGCCGTGTGATTAGTTAGGTCTGAAGGACCTCTCAGTAAACTTGTGCCCTGTCTTCCCCGAGACAGATAACTCACTCTCATTTTGGTGAATCATGATCCTGAGAGGGCACATTTTCTGTGCAGCAGAGTGAGGGCCCTTGAAGCTGTGCTCAGGTGTACCTGGTCTCTGCAGCATTACGTTATGCTTTCTGGCCCCTGGTGTGGTATATCCTCTGCCAGTAACAAATCTTTCATGAGTATAAAAAATTTGTTTAATGAAATTAATATTTTTATTTACAAGTGAGGTTCAGACAAAAGGCTTGACTGGGAGACATATACCACAGTGGTTGCTGGCACTGGACCGGCAGTAAAGGCCCCAAGGAGGCCAAGTGTAGAATTACAGCAAAGACTTGAGCCCTGAATCTTGGTTAACACCTGTAATTTGGGATGAAACAAGAAGAGGGGCCAAGACATGAAACAGAGAAGACACGGAGAGTGAGAAGAACCAAGGCAGTGCCGGGCCACAGAACCAGAAAAAAATATTTTGTAAGTGGAATGTTAATTGCAGACTAAACAAACATTTTCTTAAGTAAAATGTTTTCTTCATTAAAATGAAAATATGGTAAAATCTCTACACTGCTATGGATTAGGTTGGGACTTTCATTTTTGGTTGATTTTTTGTAATTTAAGTCCCAGAAGTGATAGGGCCAATCATTCACTATCGCAAAAACTTGCCTCGCCAAAAGAAGTTCTCTGTGGTGCATTCCCGTCATTCATACGTACAAGACTGTTTCTCTCCTCCTCACCTACAACGGGACTCTGCCATTCAACGGCTTAACCTACTTTTCAGGTCTATGGATAAAACAACTACTCCGCCTCATATACACATACCCACAAATAGGCCACATTCCTGTGTTCAAGAGCATCAGTTCCTAGAGTCAAGTGGCACTGGCCACATGTCACACTCCAGATCTGTGGGAGCTCTGCTTGCTGTGTGGGAGCTCTGCTTGCTGTGTTGAAGGCTAGTGCTGAGTCTCTTGTCTCTCCACAGTAGAACTACTGACACATTGAGCCAGAGAGTTCTTTGTCACGGTTGGGGTGGGGGCCATTCTAGGCATTGCAAGATATTTAACAACATCCCTGGCTGTGACCCGCTAAGACACCAGTAGCACCCCAGTTGTGATGACCAAAACTGTTTCCAGACATTGCCAATGTCCCCTAGGGAATAGCATCAACCCCAGTTGCAAACCTCTGATGTCACTCATGGCCACTAACTGTAGCCTGGGCTTCTGACCTCTTCTGTCTCCTTCCTTTGCTCACACCTTTTTTCTTGTCTTGGCCTCTGCTCCTTTCTTTCCTTTTATTCCCCTTGCCACCTACCTTTTTCTCTTGTGCCATAAATAATTCTATCATGTTGTGAGTGCCACACGCCTCTGCAAGGTTTTTGCAGAAACCTCCAGCTCCTCAGAGAGCTCTTTGAGGCTCTGGGAATGAGACTGGACTCTTCTTTGCTGTGTTCATTTGTTGCTGGGTATTCAGGAATGGCTTTCTTCCCACCTAACTCTGAGTTTACTTTGTCACAAAAACATGAAAGTGTCTGTCTCATGATTTTGCTCAAATATAGAATTTTCCCTCCTTGTGTAACTGTTATTCAACAACAAAATTTAAAAATCACAGCAATCCACACAAATTAAAAGATTAGAGGGATCATTCGTTATTATTCAGTTCTGTAACGTAACCCAACTCATCAACTCTATTTGTTGGAGTGTTACAAGTAAAAGAACATGAAACAAAATCGTTTCCATTTCAAGAACTTGTAACACATGCACATACACACACACTAACCTGGTGAAATACTTCATTCACAAAGTTGACATAACCTCGTGTTGACAAGAGAATCCGCTGTACCATTTCATACACCATTCGGTGCTCTTCTTCAATGCTACAGAGGCTGGAGTTACTGAGTCTTCGGTCCGACAGTGTGCTGCTGTTAGAATGGCTTTTGTCCGGCTCCATGGGCCCACCACCATCCAGCTCAGGCGCTCTCTCCTGCACAGCACCACCACCAACAGTCTGGAAGAAAGTCAGCACACTTCTCAATGATGCTCACCCCCACCCAAGAACACCTGGCCAAACTTCAGTCTTGCCTTGTTCTAAGTAACTCTAGTTACCATCAACGTGTACAGGGTACAGCAAACCAAAACCAGCAACTGCTTGAAGCATGACAGGCTCCAGAGCCTGTACTTACTAATTTTCTAACTAACCAACAAATCCCTCCCAACTCAGCTATTTTAAAAGGAAAACTACTAAGCTGTTTCAGAAAGGAGGGCTGTGAAATTTTCCCAATCTAAAAGGTTTAATTTGCATTGTAAAACCACAGAATAAATTAATGTGTAAACACATTTGTATTATCATCACATCAGGTCTCTACAACTTAGCATTTGCTCCTATGGTCACAGAGAGAGGAAAATTCAGGAGACTTCTTGCAGCAACAATGATAGGATGCATCATTTGATTTATGTGACTAAGTGGCAGCTTGACAGTGGAGTGTTAAGATTCAAAGGGTATTTTATCAGAAGAATGCTGATCTGAGCTTTATCCTCAGAATCTTAGGTGTAACGTAAAGAAATATTCACAAAATTTTAAACATTTAAAAAACTTTAGGCATGCAAAGAAGTGAAGTAATTCATGCGCTCACTCACAAAGCTCAACACTTGATTTCTGCTCGCATATCCACATAGAATTACAGGTTTCCTCCAAACAAAATACACGTATAATTTTGCTTCATCTTTGCAAACTCCATTATTACTTTTAAGTGTCAAAAATACATAGCCCAAATACAACTAAAATTTACCTACTGTGAATATTTTTTACAAGAAGAGATAAGATATGAATAGTGAAAGACAGTAATTTCAGTAACTACCAAGGACAGTTTGAAAACAAAACAGATATCCAATAGCAATCTCTAGAGAAAATTAAAGGAATACTATACTTGTAATAATTTTTCTCTTCATGCCTTAGTTACTAAGCCTGTGTGGCTTATCAAAGGCACTATCACACTGTGAGACGTGCTCACCTATGGAAATTATTTTATCTTTTTGACTGATCCACTATCTTCCACAGGAAAATAACACTTTATTCATTTTATTCTTTTTTTATCTGAAGCTTCAGTAGGAATGGCCCAAGGATGAGTACAGCACAGAAAGAAGAGGCCCAAACTAAGAATCAAAAGACTTGCTTCTCCACATTCCTAACTGTAACGCGAGTCACGCAACTCACTTGGATTTCACATATACACACACATATATGTTAATTTGTAGGACACAGAGGCTAGATTAGGTCTAAAGTCTCTTATGGCTCAATAACCGGTGACTTTTTGACCTATAACTCCCATTTTCCCCACAAACTAAAAAAGAAAAAAAACAATATGCACATATATAGCAAATTAAAGATGACCACAAATTCTTTAACACTTCTTCCACAGAGACATGAGGCCCACGTCCCCTCCCTTGCATCTACATGGACTATATGACTGCTTTAGCCAGTAGAATAGAATGGAAGAGACCTGTGCCAGTATCAGACTCAGGCCCAAGAGGCTGTTGGTTAACAATTCCCATCTCTTGAAACATTTCACTCTTGGAGCCCTGTACAGGCATATAAAAAGTCCAACTACCTTGCTAACCAGAAAACAGAACAAGAAGTCCCAGATGAACCCAGCTTTCCTTTCCAACTGCCCCCATCAAGTAGCAGGCATGTGAATGAAATCATCTTGGACCTTGCAGACCAACCAGAGCTGGTGGGCTGAATAATGACTTCCCCAAGGATGTTCTAATCCTCAGAACCTGTGAATGTGTTACCTTCCATGGTAAAAGAGACACAGCAGATGTGATTAAGTTAAGGCTGTTGGGATAGAAAAATTATTTTGGATTACCCAAATGGTCCCAATATAATCTAAGGGTCCTTATAAGAGGGTGGCAGGAGGATAACAGACAAAGAAGGCTAAGTGATGATGGAAACTGGGAGAAAAGGTGGTGTGATGCAGGGCCACAGCCAAGGAATACAGACGCTGTACATGGCAAGAACACAGGATTCTAGAAGTTGGACATGGCAAGAACACAGGATTCTCCCCTAGAACCCCGAGAAGGAACACAGATCTGCCAATAACTTGATTTTGGATTTCTGGCTTTCAGAATCGTAAGATAATAAATTTGTACTGTTTCAAGACATTAAGTTTGTGAGAATCTGCAACAGTGGCAGTAAGAAACTAATATAACAACTTACTGTGAGGTATAGTGGCAGTCTCTAGAATGGTAGTGGCCATTTCTAGGGACAGTCATCTGCAGGGTATGATGGCACAGAGGGTACAAATGGCTGTCAGCCCAGCACTCTTCCTCCCTCCCTACCAGAACCTCAGTCCTCTGTGTGCCTCCTCCTATGCACCTCAACTGACTCGCAGGAAGCTGATCCCATCCACAGTACTAAGGGACCAATCTGTTTTGTGGAGGCCAATCATGACATCTCCTGGCCCACTCACATACCCAGGTTTAAGCGAATCAGTTTCTTGTTACTGTTCCAGGGGGAGGCAGGTAACGTAAGTTGTTCCACTCAGACAAAAGGAAAGGGCTTTATATTTCTGGATCGCCTCTAAACGTGAACAAGAAAAGCAGTGCCCCAGCTGTTGGTAGCCATCTTACAATCAAGGGGGAAGCTGCTGTAGACAAAGCTGTCAGAGGGAAAGGGCAGAACAGTGAGAAGACCACAGAGAACCAGGGAGAATGCCTGAGTGAACCGTATTCTTAGCCAGCCTCACCATGTGTTTCTTTTTAGTAAGATTAAAGTATTTATTTTATGTTTAAGACAGTTTGAGCTGTGATCCTTTTTCCATGAGGATGATGGAACCATCCTAATTGATTTCGAAGTTCCAACCTTTAAGACGTTAAAAAAGCTAGACAGTAAAAGTAGATGACTCACAACTGTGACGAGTCAACTAAAAGAAAAAATCAGAACCTGAAAGCAGTGGTTAATTTGCTGTTCTTTCTACTTCTCATCATCCAGATGTACTTTTCAAGAATGAGCTACTTATTTTCAATTTAAATACAGGTGATGGTTTTCTGATCTTTTTAAACCAGAGAGGAAAGATTACACCCCTTAATTAAGACTTTTTTGAACTGAGTGACAATCGCTTCAGATGTAATGTAAATTTACCGAAGAGTATGACTGCGCTTCCTACACACAATTTCATACAGATTTTTGTCTACCTGATAAGTGAATAAAGGTATCTTATCGTGGTTCAGAACTAACTGCATTTCTCTGACTGCCGATAAAATCAGGGGTTCCTGTAGTCTGCCTTCTATGAGCCGCCCTTTCATCTCCTTTGTCCATTTCTCAGTGGGGTTGTCTTCTTACCAGTTCATGGGTACTCTTTATATAGCAGAGATCTTAACAGTCATGATGTTACTTCATAGTCTATTGATTGGATCTGGCCTCATGTAGTCTTTTGACACAAAAATCTTTCACTATTTTTTTTTTTAATAAAGTCAAACCTCATTTCTTCCATGGCTACTGGGTCTTTCTCTCTCTTTCTTTTTCTTTCTTTCTTTCCTTTTGTTTCCTTCCTTTCTTTCCTTTCTCTCTCTTTCCTTCTTTCCTTGCTTCCTCCCTCCCTCCCTCCTTCCTTCTCTTTCTCTCTTTCCTCTTTTTTGAAATGGGAGTCTCACTCTGTTGTCCAGACTGGAATGCAGTAACACAATCTCTGCTCACTGCAACCTCTACCTCCCAGGTTCAAGTGATTCTCCTGCCTCAGCTTCCCAAGTAGCTGGGATTACAGGCGCCTGCCACCATGCCTAGCTAATTTTTGTATTTTCTGTAGAGACAGCATTTCACCACGTTGGCCAGGCTGGTCTCGAACTCCTGACTTCAAGTGATCTGCCTGCCTTGGCCTCCCAAAGTGCTGGGATTACAGGCGCCCAGTGCTGGGATTACAGGCGCCCAGCCTACTGGGTCTTATTTCTACCTAGGTAGTCTACCACTTCCCAAATATAGACATTCTCCTGGATTTTCCTTTCTCTTACATTTTTTTTCTTTTTTTTTTTTTTTTGAGATGGAGTCTCGCTCTGTTGCCCATGCTGGAGTGCAGTGATGCGGTCTCAGCTCATTGCAAGCTCCACCTCCTGGGTTCATGCCATTCTCCTGCCTCAGCCTCTTGAGTAGTTGGGACTACAGGCGCCCGCCACCACGCCCGGCTAATTTTTTGTATTCTTAGTAGAGATGGGGTTTCACCATCTTAGCCAGGATTACAGGCGTGAGCCACCGCACCCAGCCTACATTTCTTCAGTATTTTGTGTTTATTGTAGACCTTAAATCAATCTGTCGTTTGCTTCAGTATGTTGTAAGAGACTAGCCAATTATTCCAACACCATTAATTAATGATTCTTTCTTTTAATCTTGACTGACATCCTGTTGGGGGATGTGTGTGTGTGTGTGTGTGAAGGAGAGAGAGAAAGAGATTGCGGGATTGCAGATTTGATTAGATGTTCAACACTAATCTCAGTCTCATTCCTTTGAAGTAACCTGTCTGGAAACCTATACCACTGTCTCTTAATTCCTGAAAATCAAATGTCTGTTTAGGTTTGTGTCTTGATAATTTTTCCTGGGACTCAAAGACCCTTTAAGTTTGAGGCATGCCTTTTTTTTTTCTTTCTTTTCAGTTCAGATAAACTTCTATTATTATTTGTTCAATTATTCTCATTCTCTTCTTCTTCCACCCACCTAATATTTGTAAGGTAGGGACCTGTACTTAGATCTTGTCTACTAATTTCTCATTTCTATCTCTCTAAATTTTTAGTCACTGTGGTGGGATGTTTTTTCAGAAAACTAATTTTTTTTCTCAGCAATAATCACTACCATTTTCATTTTATTTACTAATTTTTCTAACTAAGACATTCAAAGGTTTCTTAAAACTTTCTTTCAGCAAGTCTTTCATTGTTCTTACTACAACTGCACCTCCCTCAGATTTTGAAAAGAGGTTTCTCCTCTCACTCTTCAGTGACTTCTCCCCAGAGGAGCCACATGCTCTAGACTGTTTGGTGTTCCTCCATCAAGGTTCCTAATAACCTTGAAGCACAAGAGCCACCTATCTGCCTCCTCAAGTCTGTGCATTCTTTCAGCTCAGGCCTAGGTTGGACTTCTGGGACTTCCAGGGCATCGGCAAATCTGCAGTCAGTGGACCACACTTCCTATCCCTCTTCTTGGGGATAATAAACAAAAGAGCACATGACACCATGATCCCTTAGTGAAGTGGCTGTTCTGTGACCTCCACAAATGGTAGTGCTCCACCAAGTCCCTAAGCAACTCAGCCTGTTGGGAAAGCCCCCATTTGTGTATGGCTGACCAAGGCCAAGAGAGAAAAAGCACAGCAGGCCCCATACAAGGAGAGGTCTCGTCTGAAGGCCTCAGGGAAGAGGTAGCCTCCTCTTCTAGGGGCCCCACCATTGCCCAACAGCCAGCCCAAAATCCTGAGCTGCTGATCTACTTCCCTCTCCTGAGATGCTGGAGGGCGCCTGGCAGCCTCATAGGTCCTCACCATGGGCCACTTAGAGTTTCCTAAGAGCCTTCCAGCTACTGGGGCTTGGTGAAGGCAAGATAGGCCTCTGTTCTCATGCTCAGAGGCCACTGGTACTTAAGTGAGGAGAATGAGGAGGAGCCAGGAGTGTGCACACAACAGCCATCTTCTCAGAATGGCTCCCGAGATTGCATCATCATGGCAGTCCCAACAATGCACAGCAAGTGATTCAAACTCACAACTCCCTCTGAAACCTCAGCATTACAGGCAGCGTAGGCCAATAAAATCACTTATCTATAACCAACAACCTGGAAGAACCAATAACTCTAATAATCAATAACTCTGGCTATGTTCCAGTGTATTTTATTACAGAAGCATTAACAGATAAAAAGATGATGAATGGCATACCTGGATGATTTTAGGCAATACATCAACTCCATTTTTAGTGTTCTGTGTTGCAGTTAGATACTTTTTTTCCAAAAAGAAGGTTACAATCCACTTTATAAAAACAACACGAGCTGCCATATATGGAATTTTTGTACTGTAAATGTTCTCATTGTCTCGAGTTGTAGTAATGTACACTGGCTTTGGTCTCAAATGGGGGATGTCTGGTAGAAAAAAGAACACATGATTGATTAGGCTAATAAATCATAACATTATGTAACCCCTACAAATGTTCTGGCTTCCAATTAAATCCAATTTTTGGTTGTCTAAATAGCAATTAAGAATGAACAACTTCAATGACTAAAAATGGCATTTTTTTGGTAGGCTCCTTTCTGATTCCACCTTGTGATCTGACTGAGAATGGGTGGTGATGGTGACTGTTTATGTATCTATGATATATAGCTATGGAAAAACTAAGCTAACAACTATTTTTAACAATTTTGATAAATTACATGAGACTATATTAGTGAAAATCTTTTCACATATATTATACCTAATTTAATTTTATAGCTGGAACAAATGTAAACATATATATGAACTTTTAAAACATAATTTTAGGTATTTTAACATCTAACATTGCAGCGATTAAATCCACTGAACTTTAGAGTTTTATATCCTTTTCCCTTTAGATGAATCCAATGAAACAGAATCAATATCATCTACTTTATATTTAAAAGAATTCAGAAAGTCACATTTCATCTTTGAGGCAATCAAATGCTCCCTTTTCCAAAGACTTAATAAGAAGTCAATTTCTGATTCTTTAAATTCCATAATCAATATGAAAATTATATGGTATTGGATTTGAGATACTACTTGCCATAAGTTCAACTCTCTATCTTAATAATTTTTGTATATCTGGAATACCTGTATAAGGCAGAAAAATTATCAACAAATAACTTTTAATCTAGGAATATTAACAATATACCATGTTTTCACAATGAATTTACAGTACATATGAAATCAGAAACAAATATTGAAAAAATATTCACATATATATAGCTAAGGAAATACATGTCCCAGTGCCCCTAAAAGTCAGTAATTCTACATCTTTCAAAACGCACCAAGTTTTGGCTTCTCTTCCCGTGCGCGCGCGCGCGCGCACGCGCGTGTGTACGCAAACACAGAACACACACAGCACAGACAACTGAATCAGGTGACCATGTTCCCCAAAAGAGTAACATCTCATGTCACTATTTCCCCTCCAAAACTGTTTTTAATTATTCATTTGAACTACCTGTTTTAGATAATAGGGAGAGGAAGATTTGACGCCCACCTTCACCACTGTAAGGTATGCTTCTGTCCTCTGAGTCCTCATTTCTTACAGAAGAGAAAAACATTAGGTGCCAAATTAGAAATTCCTTTCTGTTTCCTAGTCCTCTGGGGCTTACTGCCCATAGATTGTACAATCACCTAAAATTTGGTTCTCCATAAGCACCTGTCAGTAGTAGCTGCTGGATGTAGGACCCAGCATGAAAGAAAAGGCATACAATGGTAGCTATTTGCCCTGGGCTGGCCGCCAGTCACTGAACAAAGCCTGAGGTCACCATACCCCACCATCCACAAGGAAAGACTTTAGGAAATGCAGATATTTTTACATTAAAGGATGACAATTATACCAAAAATATCATAAATACATTTCAAATTATTTCTGAGTATAGGAGCCACGGTTCCCTTTTACTGCTGTGAGCTGCGGTATATCTGAGTAGGTACAAATAATTAACATCACTTATTAAGAAACTTTAAACATCTAATAATAAAGTTACCGTTCAATACAAAAATAAAATGACTATTTTACTTTAAAATAACCAAAGGTCACTTTGAAAGAGACTGCATAGCTTTCCTTTGGATATCCTCTATACACGGCTCCAACAGTACTTACCAAGTACAGGTTTGTAGATGTTTGTTAACTTAGTAAATGATGGAAATAAATGAGGAAGATAATACTTTCGAAACAATGTAAAAAGAAATTTAAAACCAGTATCTTGATTCTCCTTATTCTTCCACTCCAAGCTCGCAGCCTTTGGATAATATGTGGAAAAGAACATATGTATATTTACATTTCAAATTAACATATACTAAACTGAAGTGTTGTTATGTTACTAAAATTCCTATCCTAAATGCAAAAAATGACAAATATGCTGACAATCATGTAATGAAATAATAACAAAGCTCAAAAGATGGCAGGAATGAATACTTCAAAACAAAACAGTAACTATGTTAAAAACAGCATTTTTACTGAGAACCAAACAACTCAATGATATCATATCTTTTTCAACGTACTATAATATATCATGTCCATATTTTTTCTCTCTGTTTTTTGTAATTATCTAACATTTCTTGTGCCTTTAAAACATTTAGTCACGAATAATCAGGTGCTTTTTTCTAAACTCAGAAAAAGGCCATTTACAATAAATAGAAATTAAAGAAACAATCCCTCTCAAGAATTTCATCCCATGTTACCTGCATATAAAATCAATATCAAAAGGCAAAATCCATGGAATCTTGGAAAATGCATTCTCTGTATTAAAAAAATTCAAAGGCTAAGATAAGCCAGGCATGCCAGTCCACTATGGATTAAGTTTAAATCTTTCATAGTGTTGAGACAATATCCTCCCCCTCAAAAACCCATCAGTGTTTGCATAGTGGGAGCACTCCAAAACTGCTCAATATCTGGGACCATCCCTCAGAAGCCAAGAGGACAGCCTGGTTAAACAGGTGCAGTCACCCCCACATGATTTAGGGAAACATGGCCCTTAGAGAAGACTTGTCAGTGGTTCTTAATGTTTGTTAGACCACAGAGCGCTCTAGAGCAGGGCTTCCCAACTTCCTTCCTGACATGTCCACTTAGAAAATGAAATTTGTGCAGCACCTGAGGTAAAGGGATGAGATGTTTTGGCTACCCCAGGGGCAGCAGGGCTCAGCATCCACAATATGCCAAAAGCTGTGCTCTGAGAACTCATCTCAATCGACACAAGAGAAGGCAGAAGGGAGGCACCGATATGCACCTAAAACTTTGCACACAATTAGAAGGTTCACAGTCTGCATGCAAACCTCTATCCTATATCAATTCCATCCGCCTTATGTGAGGTCACACAACTCATTAGTGACACATCTAGAATGAGAACCCAAGGCCCCCAAGTTCTGGATACTCTGTTGATTTTCCAGGACAAATGGAATGTCCAAACATTTCTGAACAGCTGGCATTTGAGATGCATCTAGAATGGGCCATTAGAGTTCAAATGTGGAGTTTCCAGAACATGAAAGCATGCCCCAGTCAGGTTTTCAGGATTTTGAAGTCCTGTGTTTCCGTTTCTGGCTAAAGGGAAAGGGGCAAGGAAAGGGGACAAAATTGCTGAGTATTCAGAAAAAGCAGTCAAGTACTGAATCTTGAGTGACAGCAGAGAAAAGCACAGTTCCCTAAAGAAAACTAGAAAGGAGTGAAAGGAAGGGAGAAATGCCAGAGAAAATATCAGAAGAGGAGAGAAACTCATGAAGGAGGGGTAGTCTCATCCCCTCAAAGAATAAGGAGAGCAAAACCTGAAGTGTGCCCTCCTTCTGGGCTGACCCTAGAACCCTTGTGGTTTGGGGCTTGCCACTTTAGCAGTGACAGGGCAGAAGGCAGCTAACAGTGGGTGTCAAAAGAACGTGAAGTGAGGATGTGAACTCAGTAGAGATTATTACTTCAACAACTCGGCTGTGAAGGGGAAGACAGATACTGGACAATACCTAGGACGAACTCAAGGACAACAGAAGTATTTGCTGAGAAAAAAAGAATCAGCACATTTTATTCTAACTATTATTCAGAAATCTAGACCAGGGTCAGAAATCTAGACCAGGGTCACAAATCTCCTATTAAAATCATAAACCAGTTACTTCAGTTCTGTATGCAATTGGTGCGTATGAGAAAAAATAATACATGACATAAAGGAGGCCTGTGCCAATGGCATGAGGAGACTGCTCCATGTGCTTTCCTTCAGATCCCCTGATAACAGGTCTTCTCTGCCTATTCCTGTCCACCTGTTCAGCCTCTGGGCCCGCCTCCTCCTTCAACCTGTCTTGCAAGCATAGAGATTAGGGGTAGGAAAGAAGTAAAGAGCGAAAAATGGTTTAAACACACTCACAAAATAGTACATACAGCTGGTCTTGCTGCAGTGACCTAAAAAATGGTACATACTCTGCACTTGCTGAAATATCACATAAAATCACCCCAAAGAAAAAGAAAAGGGAAAAAATACGGATATGCAGAGAGAAAAGAGGCAATATTTCCTCTTCCTGCTGAGAATAAACCCACCACACTGAAAGAGTCATAATTTTTCTCTGACCTGAATAACCATATACTTCAACAGTATTTGAAGAAAAAAGCAGGTTTGGTCCTCAGCAATCTTCTCCCCCGATATGGCTGGCAGGAGTGGAGTGATTTCTTCTGGATATATCTTTACTGAAAGGACAGAAAATGATGAGAGCTCATTCACCAAAGTTAAATTTTAAACATAATTTAGGGTTTTAAAAATGGTCTCTATTAAAATACATCTCTCCATCCACTGAAACTGCTCACACTGAGGAGCACACTCCAAGGCAGTGTGCCTAAAGGGCCTGGAAACACAGCCCAGATGCCCACGAAGCACCTTCTCCTGCCTCACCATTCTTTCCCTTTCAAATTCTGCTTTGGTCAGCCCAAGATCAAATGCCAGTCACTGAGCAATAGGGCAATATACAGTAATAAATCAATGGTCCCAACAGGCAAGTTCCTTGAAAACTCACAGGACACAAATGGCCACCGTTAATAGTCCCATGAGACCACTATTGTCTTTCCATAGATGCTGCAGGAAAATACACAGTGGCAAAATAAGATCCTGGTGAGTAGCTCAATGTCCACTTATGAACAACAGTGATAAGAACAGACAGTAGCTTTGGATGGTGGAGTTTAATCTCATTAACAGCCAGAAAACCGGTCCAGACTTCCCATGTGTTTTTACTTCCTGCTACTGCCAACATCTGTCCCCTCCTATTCCTGCTTCCATCACTTCAGTAAATTTATCCTGTCATCATTTCATATAAAGTAAGCTCCAAGTCTTTTGATTCTAAGGTGTGTAAGAATCTACAGTGAATATGAAAGGGGAATAATTCCTCTTCAGACTCCATCAGGATTTCTATTCAAGAAAATGAAAAAGAAAGAATTTCTCAATGTAAGTCCAAGAATAATTTCAACATGGGAGATCTGCTAACATAACTTACCATCAGCTACACTAGGGCTGGGATTGATGAGTGTCTCCAGTGTGCAAGGGCCCCTGGATGACATGACTGCTGGGAAACCAGGCACCAGGCAAGCAAAAATCAGCACCTGCTCTTCTGCACAGTTTGTCTGAAGTGCTTGAAGCCACAGAAGAAACAGCCTGATTCCTTCACATCTTATCTAAAAACAAAATTAAAAACAATGAAAATGAAACACTTACATGTATTTACAGAAATGCATTACAACGGAGCATCAGTCTGAGAAAGAGAAACTACAAGTTAAAGGTGTGTTAGGTAGTACACCAAGTTCTTTACTTAGTGAAAGATAAGCAAAGACGCTGCAATACAGCACGAGTTAAGAGCCAGGGTTCTAGAGCCAAAGTGCCTGGGTTCAAATGCAAGCTCTGCCACTTTCTAGCTGGGACCCATGGAGAACCACTTAACTTCTCCATGCCTCAGTCTCCCCATCTGTAAAATAAGGATAAGAGCATTTACCACAAAAGACTATGATAAAGACTGAGTTAACACATGTAAACCGAATAACACAATGGCTGACTCCCAGTAAGCACTATGTAAGTGTTTCCTGTTAATAGTATCTTACTCTGTAAGGCAACAGTACCCATGGCCTCAATTATCCATAAAAACAATGACAAAGATAATCTCCCTCCAAATTTATATGTGCTATCACTATGATACGCCATGTTGAAATGTTCTTGAGAATCAAAAGACTAGGAGCTAAATAAGACCTTGAAGGCCTGGCTTAATGAGACAGAGCAGCTCTCCTCACACCTTACGTCCCTACTCTATTTCTCCAACACCTTTGCCATGCTCTGAATTGCCGGCATCATGCTGTAGGAAATATCAACATAGGGAGATGTGTCCTTTTTCTTTCTTTACACTTCCAAATTTATCCCATTCCTAGAATTCAAAAGCACATGTCCCTCCATTTCTGTATTCCTAAATGATTGAAAAGATTATGTCAATTAAAAAAAAAAATAAGCAAAAGAGACTGAAAAAATGTCACATGCAGCTGAAAGATGTAGTGAGCTCCAAATGCCAGCAACTGGGGTAACTGCCTCATCTCCTTTCAATTAATTCAAGGTGGTGCTGACTCTGCCAGAGCAAGAACATTGCAAGTCAAACACAAGGCTTTGCCATAAAACCAAACCAAAAAGTGGAGAAGAGCCAAAATAAATAAATAAAAATATTCTGCTGACTCCCAACAGAAGTCAAAATACACTAGGACAGACACCCCAGCTGGTGACAGTGCTGCCCCATTAACAGAGTAAATTCACAGTGTACTTCCAAACACGCTCCCAGACTCCCCCACTGCTCTGCTCAAACCTCCATGCCTGCTCACACCTGCCCTCCTCTCGCCAAGCAGGTAAAATGAGTGGCAACATTACTATTCAGCCATCAGACTGAGAAGAGAAGAGAGGAGAGAGGAAAGAGGAGAGAGGAAAGAAGAGAGAAGAGAAGGCTCTAGGTATATCTTTTTTTTTTTTTTTTTTTTTGACAGGGGATGGAGTTTCACTCTGTTGCCCAAGCTGGAGTGCAATGGCATGATCTTGGACCACTGCAACCTCCGCCTCCCAGGGGGAAGCAATTCTCCTGCCTCAGCCTCCTGAGTAGCTGAGACTACAGGCATGCACCAATATGCCCCGCTAATTTTTGTATTTTTAGTAGAGACGGGGTTTCACCACGTTGGCCAGGCTGGTGTCGAACTCCTGACCTCAGGTAATCTGTCTGCCTTGGCCTCCCAAAGTGCTGGGGTTACAGGTGTGAGCCACTGCGCCCAGCCAGCTCTATGTATATCTAATTAAATTATATTTAATAGAACAAGAGGGAAGTTTCTATGAAATTCTATCACAAGTCTCTGATTTTTATATGTTAACTGTATTTAAGAGAACTAAATATAAATAAGCGTAATTATAAACATGAGATTAACAAACTGATAGGTTTTAATCATAATCCTATTTCTTTAAAGTAAGAGGGACAAAATATAGAATCTACAGTGAGGCTAGGAATAACTCCTTTTTTTTTCAACATGTGAGAAATAGTTAACATATCAAGTTTTAAGAGGCTGTGATTGTTTAAGCCAGTATAAAACTACCAGTATATTAGCTTATTAAAAGCATTCGCACAACGTAATTAACTCCAAGTGAATTATCTTTCATAAAATATTCATCCCAGGCTGAATTTTTTCTGCCACTTATGTTTTAGCAAAATCTTATCTCAGCATCAAGAAGTATATGTTACAATAAAAGACATATCCATTTCAATATAAACCAATTTTAACCTATAAATCTGCCACAAATAAATAGTGAAGAGTGAGACCTTGTTGTTCTTTTCTCCCACAATGACTCTCAAAATTAGTAAAATTAATTAGAGACAACTTTAATTTTAACAACCAGGTTACCAAGATGGAAAGAATCAAGCATGTGAGCTCTGAAGTTTAGAGGGGAACTGCTCCTTCTTTTTCTGATGATAAACTGGAGCAGTCAGTGCCTTGCCCACAGTCCCTATCCATACCCAGCAGAATCAGAATTAGAACTCAGAACTCTAAACTCTGAAGCCCAACCCATTTTCTTCTAATACCATTTAAAATGTCTCTCGCAATAAGGTATGATGTAAGAACAAAACCCTAAAAATATAATTTATCAATTAAAAATTAAAACTAAATCAAGCGGTTTTTAAAGATCTTTTTTCCAAAATGGCCTAACATTGTTACTTTGTGGCATTAACAAATTTAAGAGTAATAAAAAACGCCATTACACGATACAATAAATACCTTAGTAGAATTTCCAGTGTGTAGAAGCTTCTTTAAAGTTGAGCCTGAAAGTTTAAAAAAATGAATTATAGAGTATAAAAATGCATATCAAATATCTATTTTAAGAAGAAAATATGTACTTATGACAAAAATATAATTTTTAAAAATAAAAGGAAGAAGGCTGACCTTCAGAAGCAAAGCAATGTCACAGAGGGAAAGACATTTTCAAGATAAAAGTACTTTAAGTATGTATGTCTTCAGAATTATTTTAAAACAGTCAAAATGACTGATATTAAGGTAAGCCAAATGCCCACAGTGGATTATGTGCATATCTCTTGTCATGCATAAAATGGATGCTTTTTTTCTTTTTAAATCTCTAAAGGTAAAAATAATGTAAAACAACTGCTCACAAAACATTTTTACAAGAACATTTTACAAATACTCAGAATGGCATGTTTCTCTCCTGGCAATGACAACCACATTGATGGGGTTTGGTCCATCAGTAAATCCTCTAGCAGAGCACTTTGGTCACTGTCAAGTAGGCAGAATCAAGGCTGACTCGGAACTCCAGTCAACTACAAAAACTTTGGTGCTGCAGCCCACTAGAATGAGAAAAGCTTCTCTTAGGAGGATGGAACACTATTACTAAGTCTTCTGTAAGTGTATTCATGACCTCAGTATGGAGAAATACAACTCCATCTAAATATCTTATGTAGCCTCTAAAATAGGATCTTAACCTCAAAAAAGAAGATGATCTTTTAAAATAGAAATATACTGAAAATCTGAGGCAAGATAACTTTCCTCTCAGTCAAATTACAGATCTTTTAAGAAAAAAATTACTTAGATCCTCTGACGAAAAATTTGTGATAGCTCTTTAACAAATTAGATATCAAGTCATATTTACTCCATCAATGAATTTCAAAGAGCTCCTCTAACAAGCGAGCCAGTATTTTGACAACTGATACAAGCCACAGCTACATTGATAAATACATATATAATAATTAAATGCATACTCTCTGTAGAAATGCATTAGGCAGAACAAAATCACTGGCAATCTGAAGGAACCTTTTAAAACAGTTCCACTGTTCGTAACACCTAACACTAGGGCTCAAAGGAAACTCATCATCATGACTCAGACTAGGTTCTAGCACTTAAATAACTAATAGTTTGTGCATGGGTGAAGGAAGCTAAAGTGTCTCCCCTTCCCCAACTTCTCCCTTCACCAAACCATATCCAGTAGTTTTTGGTCCAGAGCCAGCATTTACTAGGCTGGCTCTTTCTGTCACAGCTAAGGTTCAAGTGCCCATCTAGCCCACACCTTTCCTCAACCTGGGCCTTGTTCTTTATCCCCATGTTCATCCTTCTTGGACAGTTTGTTCTACCTCAGTTTAACATCGGCTTCATTACACCTTTTGAGGACCTCATGGTGGCTGGCAGAGCCAACAGATACTAGACCTCCCAGGAGACCTAATGATAAAGTCTGCATAGACAGTTCTCTTTCCAGCCATCTGGCTGATCCATCATCTTACAACATATTCTTGGAAATAACTTTCTCCCGGCCATTGTGTGTGACTATTGGTGCTTGTTAGTCCTTCCCCTTCTTACGATGGGTCCAGCTTGTTTTTGGTAGTGGTGGTGGTGGTGCTTTTTGTTTTTTTTTCCTTTCTTTCTTTTTTTTTTTGGAGACAGAGTCTCACTCTGTTGCTCAGGCTGGAGTGCAGTGGCACAATCTCTGCTCACTGCAACCTCTACCTCCCAGGTTCTAGCAATTCTCCTGCCTCAGCCTCCCAAGTAGCTGGGATTACAGGTGTATACCACCATGCCCGGCTAATTTTTTGTCTTTTAGTAGAGACAGGGTTTCATCATGTTAGCCAGGCTGGTCTCGAACTCCTGAGCTCAGGCAATCCACCTGCTTTGGCCTCCCAAAGTGCTGGGATTAAAGGTGTGAGCCTCCGCACCCAGCTGTTGGTGTTTTTTAAGTATTTGGACTACCTACAGATGCCTATATCCACTGTTCCCTACACAAAGAGAAGAAAAATACATATAGAAAGGGCATTACATGCAGACATACAGAACATACGACCCATATTGGTCAATGGTCCCAAACTTTTTTAAATTAATCTGGTAATTTGTTACAGCAGCAACAGAAAACTAATACATACGTATTTGATCTAGTCTATTCTGTTGTATTCAAAAACTCTTTTGTACATGTGAAGCAGTACAGCTTAGGAGTTATAAGCCAGATTCAGAAGCTAGACTGCTCGGGTTCAAATGTAGGTTCTGCATTTATTACCTGTGTAACCTAAGTTAGTAACTTCATCTCACTATGCCTGAGTTTTCTCATCTGTAAAATGGGGTGACAACAGTATCTATCAGAAAACTGACAGTGAGATTTAAATGAGTTAATATATATGAATGCACAGAACAGTGCCTGGTATGTGTAAGCACATTTTTCATGCAAGACAGGGCATCAGCTATTCTCTAAGGAACTCTTTTTTAATTAAAAAAATATATATTAGCAAGAAAAACTTGTGCAGTGAGGGCACATAGCTTGAGGACTGGTGATAAGTACCTGAGAACCTTGCTTGGCCTCTGTAGGGTTGTTTTGTTTTGTTTTGTTTTGTTTTGAGATGGAGTCTCACTCTGTAGCCCAAGCTGGAGTGCAGTGGTGCAATCTCAGCTCACTGCAACCTCCACCTCTGGGGCTCAAGTGATTCTCGTTCCTCAGCCTCCCGAATAGCTGAGACTACAGGCATGCGCCACCATGCCCGGCTAATTTTTTGTATTTTAGCAGAGACAGGGTTTCACCATATGGTGATCTGCCCACCTCGGCCTCCAAAAGTCCTAGGATTACAGGTGTGAGCCACTGCACCCAGCCCCCTGTAGTTATTTTTTAAGGCCTTAAGTTCACAAAGATACTTCTTCTTTAACATTATCAAGTCATTTCTCATTTTGTTTTAATTTTTAAGTTCCTCTATATATGTCATGCCTGTGTGGATTTTTTTTTTTTTTTTTTTTTTTTTTGAGACACAGTCTGGCTCTGTTGCCAGGGCTGGAGTGCAGTGGCTGGTTCTCAGCTCACTTCAAGCTCCGCCTCCCAGATTTACGCCATTCTCCTGCCTCAGCCTCCCGAGCGGCTGGGACTACAGGCGCCTGCCACCTCGCCCAGCTAGTTTTTTGTATTTTTTTAGTAGAGACGGGGTTTCACCGTGTTAGCCAGGATGGTCTCGATTTCCTGACCTCGTGATCTGCCCGTCTCGGCCTCCCAAAATGCTGGGACTACAGGCTTGAGCCACCGCGCCCGGCTGCCTGTGTGGATTTTTAAACTTCTTATCCAAGCTATAATTACACCAACCCCACCTCTTCTATGCCTCATCAACACTACTGGTTGCCACTTTATTGACCATGGGAATAACTGAAAGAATAAATAAGTAAGTAAGATCTAATTACTTGGGCTGATTCTATGAATTTCTAAATTCTATTGGCTTTTACTACATTTTACTATAAATATCCTTTAAATGTAAGTCTTACTACTTTTGAAGAGGCAGTAAAAATGTCAGGGTTGGGACTAGTGAGAGAAGAGTGTAGACCCTGAACAAAATTTAAGGGATATCAAAAAACTCATTAATCAAGATAAGTACTTTCATGCAATGGGTTTAAAAATTGCATTTTAAAAATGAAAAGAATCCATAATGAACAATATTAAATTTTTAAATACTAATGTTCCACTGAACCACATAGGAACCTGAGGGAAAAGAAAAAGGGTATGCTTCTCTATGCGTGTTTCTATATATTTTTTTTTCTCTTTTACAGAACATTAAAGTAGCTGAAAAATGTAAAATTGGGTGTATTAAAACTCATAGCATTAGTTTAAATGTTTTATTTATAACAAAGAATGTATTATAATATTACTTTCCTGGCTCTGAAGAAAGCAAATTCATCAATGATATTTTCAAAATCTATTTCTTTGCTTCTCACTTTAAATTGGTAAGAATTGTCACATTTGACAATTTATCTTTGACCAAGTAACAATCTTTTAACAATCTTTTAATAATATTTTCAAGGCCAGGAGATCATACAGATATTTCTAACCTAAAACTTTAACATTATAAATTTTTTTCTTATGTAGTTTTAATTTTTTAAAACCTCCTTCTCAATATCATGCTTCAAACCAAATTACACACAATGCAATACACCACCAGCATCAAACAAGGAGCCAGAAAGAAAGAAACTCACTCTGGTTGCTAGTATACCAAGCCTGCTAGAAGAGGCCAGTGGAATAGGAACAGAGAACTTCTTGGCACTACAAGATCCACACTAAGCATGAGGAACCAGCATTCCACTAAACATTTGAAATTAACATAAATTAGCTCAAAATGGATCAAAGACCTAAACTATAGAACTGCTATGTGAAAACACAGAAAATCTTTGTGACTTTGAGTTAGGCAAACATTTGTTACACATGACACCAAAAGCGTAATCCATAAAAGAAAAAATTGATTAATTGGATTTATTCAAAATTAAACACTTCAACTTTTCCAAAGACACTATTAAGGGAATGAAAAGACAAGCCAGAAATGGAGAGAAAATATTTCCAAGGCATCTATCGGAGATTTTTTTTAATGGGCAATAGATTTGAACTTCACCAAAGACGACAAAGAAATAGCAAATAAGCACATAAAAAGATGCTTAAGATTATTAGTCAATGAGATAACACTATCATTAAAATAAAAAGACTGACCATAACAAATGTTGAAGAGAACATGGAGTAAGTGGAACTCTTACGCTGCTAGTAGGAATATAAAATGGTACAACCACTTTGGAAAACAGTCTAGTAGTTAAACATACACTGTTACATGGTTCAGCCATTCCACTCCCAAGAGACAGGAAACCATATGTTCACACAAAGACTTGAGCATACATGTTTATAGTAGCTTTATTTGTAATAGCCCCAGATGCTAGAAACAATCCAAATGACCATCAATAAGTGAATAAATTATGGAATTATGGTATATCCACACAATGGAATACTGTACTACTCAGAAATAAGAAGGAATGAACTATTAATTCATGAAATATGTAAATAAACCCTAAAATAATTATGCCAAGTGAAAAAAGCCAAACAGAGAAGAGTACATGCTTCATGATTCTACTTATGTAAGGCTCTAGAAAACGCAAGCTAGTCTACAAGGGCCAGAAAAGCAGATCAGAGGTTGCCTAGGGATGAGGTGAGAAAAGATGGGAGAGCGGGATTACCAAGGGGGATGAGGAAAACTTTTGGGTAGTAAACTTTGGGGGTAGTACCTATGTTCATTATCTTGATGGTAGTAATGATTTCATATGTGTACGTACACCTATGTCAAAACTTATCAAAATGTGCATTTTAAATATAAGTAATTTACTGTGTATCAATTGTTAACCACTCCCCATAAATATATATTTTTTTAATATAAGAAAAAAAAATCAGCCGACCTGGAAATAATTGGGTCAAATATCAGGAGAATGGAGGACGTGGTCAGACAGAGATCAGGGTCTGAAGCCACAGAGGCACATAGGATTAGGGGTGGGGGCTGATGGGTAACTTGGCATGAAGGAAAAGGGCTAGGAGAGAACAAAGCAACGGGGGATGGGGGGTAAGGCAAGTGAGCAGGAGGTCAAAAGACATGGCAGCAACCAGGAGGTAGAAAGTGGCATGTAAAAGGGACAGAGGTTTCCACAGAGGAGATGGTGGCTAACGTCTGGAATTGGCATGGGAGAAAAGAAAGACCATGATCTCACCCCCACTCCTGAGGGAGACAGAGGAGCTTCAGACAAAAGTCAGGTTTCAGGTGGTCAGGGAGGTGAAAGAAAGAGGCTGAGGCTTTAGGGCTATTGTTTAAGGCAAGAAGAGGACCCCCAGAGGGCAAAACACAAAGCAGTGCCTGGGAGGGGAAGAAGCACAGAGCAGTAATGGTAAAAGCACCCTGAGAGGGCATGGAAAAACCACCAAGTGAGTCGGCCCCCACGTTACCAAGGGCATTAGTTCCAGACATCTCCTGGTGAACATGGAGGCATGTGGGGTCCCTGATTTCACCCAGCCTGGCTGTGATGCACTTCAGAGGGAGTCCTGTGTGAAGTGCATAGGGAAACCCCGCTCTCTCAGGAAGAGTGAGCTACGGTATGGTCTGAATGAGGGGACCAGGGAAAGCTGCCAGACTCAGGCTCCCAAGGAAAGGTTAGGACCCAGTGGGCAGTAGGGACCTTGAGAAATGAGACTGGTCAGAGGCTATGTTCACATCCCAGGCAATGTGGGGCCACTGGTTAGTCCCAGGCACAAAACCTGGAATACACTTAAAAAGTAAAAAACAAATTTTCAGCTTAGTTAGGCCCTTGGTTTTTACACTATGTATATAAAAAACCTAGGTGAACAAACTAGATTTAATAATGGCTCATAAAAAAAAATGAGGTATTGCACATATGTGAAATTTCCAATAATTGAGCCCCACCTCTTTAAACCTTTTTAACATTTTTTATATAAAAATTTATTTTTAACATTTTTATATAAAACATCTCTAATACAAAATATATCCTTTTACCTACCTGACAAATAATTATTGAGTTCAGGCATAGCACTGCACACTGAATGAGATAGGACACTTGCTTTCTAGAGGCTCCAGAGCAGTAAGCCTTCTTAAAGTGAACACACATATAACTTAAGTCCTCTGTTGACAACGCGCAGCCTGCCCTTATACCAAATATCCCTGGTTTGCTGCCAGTGCCATTCTTTGCCATTGCCTCACTTTCCATCAGTTCTAATTATTGCCCAGAGATGAGATGTCAAGCAGTCACCATTATCCACCATGATTTACTGGCCTAAAAAATGACTTCAGAAAAAATTGGATACACAATGTTTTTCTGTTGTAGTCAGTAATGGAACTTTACAAATGGTTGAGTTGTATATTAGCAGACAATGCAGAGCTCGTGAGTACTGTGCCATCCACTTCCCTGGTCATCTTGCTCTCCAAACATCACTTGAAGAAATACCTCCAGATGCTTGGAATAATGAACCTGTGTTCATTTCACATTGCAAAACTTACGAGTTCAAATGTTTCCTCATTCAGTGATTCAAAGCAAGGAGCCAGCCATTAAAAACCAAAACAAAGAGAAACCACAGACTATCCCTTCCCTCTAAAAGCAGTTTTAAGAGAAATAGAATGTCTCTGTTTTCTACAGACAAAAATAAGATGACATGATAAGAAACAGACTTCAAGCACTGTGGTGGTTGATGTTTCAAATTATTTTCTTCCTTCTCGGCTTTTGAGACTCATAGAATATAGCAGTTGCCCTTATTTTAGGTTTCTCTGCTTAGTGACACTGTCATACGCAGTGTGGGACAAGCAGCATACTGCATCAGTTGTGTATAACCACGACTTCAAGGTTTTAACCCAACATTTCAGAATACCTTGTCCCCCACCAGCTGCAACAACATTTAATTAGTAAGACATTAGTATAGGAGTGTTCTTCCTAGTAGGTAAGGAATATTTGCTACCTAGAATGTCAGGCACTGGCTGGTGAGAAGGCCCCAGACTCAGAGGTTTTGTAAAAGTCCAGGATGCCAATGCTGAGGACATATTTAAAGCACAGTCCTTTCCTTTGATACCTGGTATTTCCCTATAGTTTCTAAGTTTCTCCAACTCAGTCAAGACCTGGACTGACTAATGGTAACAGTTTTAAAAATCCAAATAAACTGGAAATAATTCAATAGGTACAGTGAGGTATATATGTATATAATTACAAATCCAGAATCTCTTATGGACCATTTCAAAATCCAAAAGATTATAGGAAAACTGAAGTTCTTCTGTGTAAGTCATTAGTGGACAGAACCTAATCTGAATTCATATGCTGGCAATGCCCAAATAAGGCTATCTTATGTGTAGATATTCCATTAATGGTACATATTCTTATCTTAAGCTATAGAAATAGTAACTTACATAGTTGGGGCAGGAGGGAGAAGGCACTGCCCAGACCACTGGAAGTGTTATGTTAAGATTGTCTTGATGTTCTAACTTATTTGCTTCATTGTACATCAATGCACCACACTGCCTTCTAAAATCTGAAAATGCCTGATTCCAAAGCACATCTAGTAAAGATCACTGTAGAGAGGAGATGTGGACCTGTGTCAACACCTATTTCCACCCAATATGACTGTCATGCAAAAATTATTTGTCTGAAAAGAGCCTGTTTGACTCTTAAGTATATAAGCATCAGTAATAAACATGCATAATTTTACATGCAAATGCTCATATTTCAGCATTCTGAAATACTATTCATTATGACCACTTTATAGCAACAACTTGTTCTGCACACCAGATAAACAACACACACTGCTATTAGATGGCTCAGGAAACTCAGTATTTGGCAGTCTCAACTGAGGAGTCTGAGGCCTCCAGGCATTGTTCTTGCTAAGATGCTGCCAAACTGGGTAAAAAGCTACTTGTACCAGCAATTTTAACCAGTTTATGTGGTATTAGGCAGAATTAAAATAATACTACACACTGCCTACTAGACACACAAAGTTTCACAACACAGATGCAAATTAATTTTCACACATAGTCCTAATAAATTTATTCATGCTGAGAAGAGCCTACTAATCTCCAGACATTCTAAAGTGCTATCTAAAGAAATGAGCATAGTTTTCATACAAATGACATAAACAAAATTGAAGAAGGATTATATGTAGCACAGATAAAAAATACTGCATGCAGTTATTTCTCATTGTCAGCCATTCCTACGGTACCATGGAGCACCACAAATCCCCATGATGTCTCTTTAGATTATATCTTACATTTAAATTTTTATTTTTACTTTAATTTAAAAACACACGCTGAAAGTCTCAATTAAGCAGAAATGCGACGGACAACTCTCTAAAATCTAAAGGAAAACTTTCTTTGTGTATTTGAAATACTTAAAGATAAAGGCACTATCTTAATGATTTACACATTTGGTTCAATTGACATATACACTTTCTTTAAATTAAGAACATATAACTTCAAATAACTTAGTTTCTATAAGAGTCAATTCCATTTTCACATAAATAATCCTAAATGAAATTTAGGATTCGGAATTTTGGAATATCCACTAACCATGCTGCATTCTTTCAGGTTCCACAACTTTGTACATATTGATCTCCTACCCAGAAAACCCTTTCCACGCTGCACCTGTTCATCTTTCAAGGCTCCGATCAAAGTTACCTCTCTTGAAGCCTTCCTCAATTCCTCTGAACAGAATTATTCAACTTTTCTTTTTTGCTATCATCGTACTTCTTTCATTGAGATAATTTTGCTGTAATTATTTTTTCTCATATATTCCCTGACTGTGCAAAAGGCCTATACAATACAAGAATGGTGATATATTCTTAGTTTCTGTTCCAGAACTTTGCACACAAATGTCTCTCCCTCAATAAATATTTGAATGAATGAATGATCAAACAGAGTTACATTCCATCATAAGGTCACACTCTCCACAAATACAAACATCTGGTAAGTAAGACAACTTGTAGGAAATGCTAGACTCTTGTACGGCAGGGGATTGAAGGAGACACTGCTTAAAACAGAAGGCAGAATTCACAATTGATTTCGCAGAATTCCTCCAGCTGTGCTGTGTATATTCAAGTGGGATGAGATGTCAGATGTTAAAAACTGGACAGAAAAGGCAGCTGTGGTAACTTGCTTTATTTCAAGTTTCCTCTCAATGCCACATCGTAAAGCATTCAAAGAGAATAATTTTCAGTCAATGATACAGGCTTAAAGAACAAGAATTCTCTTGGCTGGGCATGGTGGCTTACACCTGTAATCTCAGCACTGTGGGAAGCGGAAGTGGGTGGATCGCTTGAGGCCAGGAGTTCGAGACCAGCCTGGCCAACATGGTGAAACCCATCTCTATTAAAAATACTAAAAAAAAAAAAATAGCCGGGCATGGTGGTGCACGCCTGTAATCCCAGCTACTCAGGAGGCTGAGGCAGGAGAATCACTTGAACCCAGGAGGCAGAGGTTGCCGTGAGCCGAGATCACGCCACTGCACTTCAGCCTGGGCGACAGAGTAAGACTCCATCTCAAAAAAAAAAATACACACTACTGTGATTCCGGAGGTCTGGCTGGGGCCTGAGATTCTGCATCTCTAACAAGCTTCTGGGTGAGGCTTATGCTGCTGGCCTATGAACTACACTCTTTAGGAGCACACAGAGGAAGAGATAGACATATTTGTCTCCAAAGTCAGGGTTGAACTTGTCTTGGTTTTCATTACCATAATACCATGCCCTTATTAATATTCCTTTCTATAAGCTATCTTGATGATATCAATTATATAAAAATTACTGAAAATTCAACTGGAAGGAATTCATATTACTAAAAAATTTTTAATTGTTCTTACCTATACTCTGGTAATGCCATCGAAAGAAAATTCGTTCAGGTAGAAACTGCAGTATTTTCTATTAAAAAAAGATATAAAGAAAATAAACAAATGAAATTACACATTTTCATGACAGGCCCATATTACTCACTATAGATAAGTTCTAGAAGAGGAAAAGGAAACTATTTACAATAACATACATACTGCACTTTATGCTGTATTCCTATGGGATCGTTTCTTTCACTTGCCCCAGGCAAGCTTCCTTACCTGAATGTTTTAAGGCGATTACTGTCCCAAGTTTAATTCCCTCCAAAAGAAAACAAGAAAAAACCTAAAATGCTATTTTTATCTTAATTAAATAACCATTTCTTAAATATTAAAATAATAATTTCCCAAATGAGAGATTCCCCAGGTTTCTTCTTTTTCACCATTGCCTTCCCATTTTCATTATAATCACTATTAGTCTCTGGACAAAGAACAGGATTGGGAAGAAAAGTGAAAACAAAGAGAATGAGACTGTAAACAACTCAGTGAGACAAGAAAATGAAATCGGTGGCAAGAATTTCATGAAATTAATGGCCAAAACAAACTAGTAAGTTTTAGAATTATAGTTAAGAATATCCCCAAACTTTTACAAATTTGACTTTTGTAGATTCCATATACATGATATCACCCAGTATCTTTCTTTTTTTCCTTTGAGACAAAGTCTCACTCTGTCGCCCAGGCTGGAGCACACTGGTGTGATTTCAGCTCACTGCAACCTCCGCCTCCATGGTTCAAGTGATTCTCCTGCCTGAGTCTCCAAAGTAGCTGGTATTACAGGTGCCTGCAACTACGCCCAGCTAATATTTGCATTTTTAGTAGAGACAGGGGTTTCACCATGTTGGCCAGGCTGGTCTCAAACTCCTGACCTCTGGTGATTCACCCACCTCAGCCTCCCAAAGTGCTTGGATTACAGGCATGAGCCACCATGCCCAGCCCCATGCAGTATCTTTCTGTGCCTGGCTTATCTGACTTGGCAACAATGTCCTCCAGGTTCAACCATGTTGTCACAAATCACAGCATTTCCTTTTCTAAGGCTGAATAGTATTTCACTGTGTATTCACACCACAGTTTCTACATCCATTCATTCACTGATGGACACTTAGGTTGTTTCCATATCTCAACTACTGTGAATAATGCTGCAATAAACATGGGAGTGCAGATATCTCTTCTGCATACCGATTTCAATTCCTTGGGACATAAAGCCAGAAGTGGGATCACTGGGGCATATGGCAATTTTATTTCTAGTTTTTTTGAGGAACTTCCATACTATTCTCCACAATGGCTGCACTAATTTACACTCCCACCAACAGTATACCAGCGTTTTCTTGTCTCTACATCCTCGCCAACACTTGTTACCCGTCATCTTTTCGATAACAGTAATTCTAACAGGTGTGAGATGATATATCACTGTGATCTTAATTTGCATTTTCCTGATGATTAGTGACGTCAAACATTTTTTCATAAACTTGTTGGCCAAATATATGTATGTATTCTTTTGAGAAAGTCTATTCAAGTCACCTTATCTTTCAAGCCCATAATTCTGAAAGGTATCTCATATCTAATGTTACTACATGATAATTCTGACAAACACTCAAACACACCCACACACATTCCAAATCCCATTGAGTGAAAAATCCCTACACACCAGACAAGACTTCATTCTTGAAAAATAAAATAAATATAAATAAAATATGTAATCCTTCCAAGATTTCATGAATAGTGGGCAAGAGAGATGATAAAGAAGAGCGTATCATTTAGCAAAAAGAAAAAAGAAAAAAAAAAACAAACCCTGACAGACGTTTGCAGGAAACATTACAGAAGTAAGGGGGAAAGAGCTTCACCTCAGCAGGGGCTTCATGGAATGCTTCCTGGAAATGAGGACACTTGAGCTGAGACTCAGAAGATGAATTAAATTAGCCTAGTGGATAGGGACAGAAGGAAGACCATGGGAGAATGCTAGAAGGCCAAGACAGCTTGGTGCCTTACAGGAACCACAGCAGCAGGAGGGTCAGTTTGGCTGGTAGGCAGGGAGAAGGGGAGGAGATGGGCCTCGAGAGGCAGGCGAGCCTGGGGGCTTAATGTCCTCATGGGAGCAGTGTGGTCCCTAAATGGGTTCTAGCTGGAGGCAAACTGGAGGCAGCTGAGAGGGGAGGCAGACACAACCACTGAAGAGAGGCAATGGTAGCATTTCAGAGGAGAAATAAGAAGGCCTGGACCAAGGTCGACCAGGTAAAGAGAACATATAATAGCGACATGCAGAAGATAAAGTTGTCAGGATAAGTGGGTAGAGGGGCTGTAGTAAATGGAGGTCTCCATGGCTCCCAGTGGCTTAGTAGATGGCAACACTTTTATCCAAGAGATCAAATCCAGATCCAATCTTAGACCTGAGGCAAATAAGCTGTCCAGTTTGATTCTGGACATCCTGCCATTTTGAGGTGTCAATGGATGACCTTCCTGGAGATGTTCTTCTAGGCAAATGTGTAAATGGGTCTGGAGTACAGAGGCAGGATTTGGATGGTGACAGATATGAGCAGCGGCTGAAGCTATGTGTATATGAGAGCTCTCTTTTGAGAGAGTTTAAAATAAGACAAGATGAAGCTCTGGAGGTATCCGTGAGCTGAGGGAGTTCTGCTAAGAAGGTAAAATGAAGGTAAAGCAGAAGCCAGAGGCTAATGTGCTCGAATCCAAGGAGAAATCTTTGATATGCCAGCTTTTGTATGCTTATTATAAAGATTAGAAATATTTAAGAGTATTTATATGCACAACTAGTTCTAAAAAGTTAAACATATTAGAAAATGTGGGAAAATTAACGTCACATAACAAAATGACTTCAATATTAAATCAAGTGAGCTCAGTGTTAATCTCTTGCCTTGAGAACACACAATCTTTGTAAGCCAGACACCAAATGCCAGGCATAACAGATCCATTTATAAATTGTACAGAAGTAAACTGGCTGTTTCAGGGGGAAAAAATCAAAATAAGTCTTCCCCTTGCAATATGCTCTAACATTAATTTTAGATGAATAACACAAAAAAGGAGCTAAATATAAAAACTGGGTTGTTATGTCAAGTTACATGACATTAAAAGGTAATCAGAATAAGTAAAACAGCTCTCTACAGAATATCTTAATAAGAACCCACATGAGCACTGTCTTACCAACAGAATCTAAACTCAAACATCCCCATGAGCACATAGGATCAAGGACCCAAAGAGCTGGGTTACAACCTACAGGAAAAAATCACAGGCAAAGAGGTTAGAACAGGAAATGCAAAGACTGGAACTGACAATAAGAACGAGGGTCCCAGGAGTTAGGCTGCCAGGCCAAATGAGCAACTCTGGGCCACAAATAAACATAATCTGGAGATGGCCTGGGGATCACCAGACTCAAGAGATGAAGACAAGCCTGCACCTGCATCTAAGTTAGATCCTCTGGTTCTTTAACTCAAACTTTCTCTTAAAAGAAAAATTTACTATAGACCCCAATTTCGTATCTTTGATAAAAAAAAAATTAATGATAATGGCAAGGTGAGTTTTCCGGCAAACATGCTGCAATGGAGGAGTTAGGAGTACAAATGGTCTACTGAGGACTAACACCTGTGAAAGAGAAAAGATGGCAGCAAGATTGGACAGGGGAGCCTCAGACCATGAGGCAGAGCTGACAAATCTCTGCCAACCTAGTGGAAGCTCCAGAGCAAAGATGAGAGGAGCCCAGTGTGACCAGAAATGGCAAGGCCCTTGTACTACTGCCTCTGGCAGTTACTGGCCTGGGGCCATGATGCAAAGAGTATGACCAAGAATGGAAAGTTGAAGGTGTGAAGAGCTGGAAGCCATCAGCTAACGCCACCCTTGTAGCTGGGCAGCACATTCTTTCTTGAAGGGGAATATGTACAGCCCATCTCTATGTGTGCCACAATAATCTTCAAACTATTAATTAGAATATTCTCATCACATTGGAAAGCTGAAGTTCTAAGAGATGGGCCCCCTACTTGAAAGACATGGCCTCTCTACTGGCAGTTTCTCAACAGCTGGCTCCTACCTCACATTGATGGAAGCCTGGTCCCACTGAGCTCTCCCCATCCTTTCTGTGCTTCCTTCCATGCATTCACTCTGCCTGGGCAAATGGCAAAGCAGTGGACTTGGTGTCCTATGATCTCACGCATTCTCCTTTAAGGGACCTGGCAGCCCAGCTACATCCCAGGATCATATTCTGATCCCATCTTGCCACTTAATTTAAACATTTCATATAGGAAATGCTGAGAAAAGTAAAGATTCAGAATAGATCTTAGATTAGATGAATGCTTGACATACCCACTGTTCTTCAGATCTTTAATTTAGTCAGGAAACTAATTTGGCAGTGAAAATCATGCTTTTTAGTTTTCCAAAATACATACTGGTCTTCTTGATTTTGTTTTCTTTTGTTAGTACGCAACAAAGAAAAACACAGAATGAAGCAAGACGATGTGTATCCACATGCCTGGATACTGTCAGTCTGCCACAAAAGTAATTTCCAACTTATTCTGAGGTCAGGCTTATCATTATCACCACTTCTGGGTAAGTTTTCAGATTCACAAAATGGATGGACTTTAAAAACACTCAAAAAGGTTTGGATATGAAATGCATGCTCAATATCTGAGTTACTAAGAATACTCCCAAATTTATAAAATCTTATACAACAATTCAAAGGCTAAAACATTACGCACAGTGATGCTTCTTCTCGTACCCAAATATTGCAAGAGCCACTGTTTAAAGTCTATGAGGTCAATAAAAATAAAGCCCAGCACAACTATCTATGTCCAAATGCTAAGCCTGTCCCTCAGAAAGCCCTAGATGAAGCCTACCTTTACTGGGGCAAATACAATCTGGCATTTCTTCTACTGCAGCCAATATTCTAAGCTATACTGCTGTGAATGCCACATAAGCTATTGACATCTTGTTTGTAGTTTCACTGGAGAGAAAAATAAAAAAAAAAAAATCAAGAAAGCCACACAGTGTGAATAAATATTACTTTTCTGAAAAACACATGGCTCTATTTAATGCTCAGTGCTCAGCTGCATCTATATGGTAATCCATTATAGTACACTCGAAATCGAAATTAGGTATTACTACTGATCAACACATCAGGGAATCTGTCATTCTTTTAACTGATTATCCATAGTTCTTTTTTCTTCAGAACCTACTGCATGACCAGGAATAATGTGAAATGTAAGCTGGAGTCTACATAAGATGCTATAGTCTGCTTTATAACTGCTGGTCTTTTGATTTGTGTAGGAAATATTTTTTAATTATTATCAGATGACTGCAATATGCCCCAGTGGATTCACACTTGATTTCAATTCCACGTAGAAAGCTAGGACAGTGAAGAATGAAGAAAATACTACACGCTAACTCATGGGAAGGTAATCAACTACAACAATGACCAACTCACATGTTACATCTGAAAGCAGAGTGAGGGGAGCAACCCTTCTCCAAATTAGCTACAAGACAGAAGAGCTCTGGGTAAAGAAAATGCTGACCAAGGAGAAAACAGAAGATTTGGTTTAAAAGAAAAGAGGTCTTAGTTACTTGATATTTTGAATAACAAATATGCAGAAAACTTATGATGAGAACTGGACAGTTCAGTTTAAAGAAAACATTCGTGAATGCCTGTGTTACAAGTATAGTCTGATTTCAGAAGGACCCATGTGCATAGGAGCCCAGCTGCATAGATGCTTCCAGGGAGACCTATAGGGATGGGAACTTAATCATTTGCTGTCTTAGGCCTGGCCACTTGTCTCTTACCACAGTGTTCAACTCTTACATGAAGACAGAATATTTGCCTTGAACACTTTCTCATTAACATTATAACAAAATGTTATTTGAGGACCTGCTATATGTTTAAAGTTAAAAGAAAGTTATTCTAGAACTGAAAGTCTATCAGCCACATACCTCCCTTCTTCAATTCATATTCCAGAAAATATACAGATTAATCAAAATAATCCAAAAACAAGGGCGTGGGGTTATAAACACTGTGACAGTGAGCTATATTTACATAATTGGAGTTAATATGACTATAAAAAAGAGTATATTCCTAAAACAACTAACATAAGACAATATCCTAAAAATAATAAAATAATCTGAATGGCAACAGCAGCAGCAAGAGGATGAACAAGTTCTATACCTTGAAAGATGATGACACTGGGGACCATGCTCAGAATGAAGAAAACAGCACACAGAAAGTTGGAGGAAGGAAAAAACAGAACAAGACAAGAATCAGAGCAGCAGCAAAAGGAAAGCTGTTGTTCCTGGACCAGCAGAGCATGCCCTACAGTACAACTACACTTTCTGGTATTTCAGGAGAACCACTAGCCATCCCACCAGCGCACAGAGCTACAAACAGAATTTCAAACAAATGGGCTGCGTGTGGTGGCTCATGCCTGTAATGCCAGCACTTTGGGAGGCTGAGGTGGGCAGATCACTTTGAGGCCAGGAGTTTGAGACCAGCTTGGCCAATATGGTGAAACCCAGTCTCTATTAAAACTACAAAAATTACCCAGGGACCGTGGTGGCGCACATGTGTTAATTCTAGCTACTCTCACTTGAGCCTGGGAGGTGGAGGCTGCAGTAAGCACATATTGTGCTACCACACTCCAGCATGGGCAACAGAGTGAGACTCTGTCTTGAAAAAAAAAAAAAAGACTATCAAACAGATTGAAAGCTTTGTCTCTGTGAGTTCTTAGTGATTTAATGGAGCCCAGATAGTTCATTCATGCTTGTATTTATATCATGATGTTTATTTACCTTCCTGGTAAGCTATTCAAAATTCTGGTTTCCTTAGTTGACTGACCTGAGTCAGATTTATTCATTCTTAGGTTTCTACCTAGACATCCCTAGTTGACGTGTAGGTATCAACAAATATGAGAATTGCAGAGTTGATCGGAAAAGCATAATATAAAAGTACAGGAGTGTTTTTTTTAAATTTAAGTAGATAACTTATGCAGTCCTTATTAAGTTCAAAGTGTCATGGAGAATACAAAAGCTTATATAGTACACGGCATCTATCCTCATGAAGTTTGACAGTAAAGTGAAAAGTAAAGTTTGAAAGTTTTGTATTTAAGAACCTCCCACTAGGGTTTTGGCTGTGTTCCTGATCATGCATAAAATATCTTTTTCCTGTGTTCTGAAGGAAAATGAAATCTCTATTAATTGCTTTTGTGCGTACTGACAGTACAGAGAGCCTAGACTATGTATCATCTCCCTCCCAGGTGACTTGTTTACCCCAAGAATCTGTCTACAACTAACACCACTCTTGCTGAACAAAGGTTATTTATGTACCTCCTATGTGCTGTACAGTTGATCTCTAGGCAGAATCAAATGCAGGGTTTGTCATTGTCTTGAAATTATTGAGGTATTAGCCCTGTTTAAATGTGTAAAAAAGAAAAGAATACTCTAATAGGTAACATTACAATAAACTACTAAAGAGGGAAAAATAATATAAAATTAATAATAATCTGGGTATAAACTGCTTAAAATAGTTGAGAAGAAATACAAAAGACATATGGAATTAAAGTAAAATTATGGGGCTATCATAGAATCTTGCTTTATTTATTTATTTTTTTGAGACAGAGCCTCCCTCTGTCACTCAGGCTGGAAAGCAATGGTGCAATCTCGGCTCACTGCAACCTCCACCACCCAGGCTCAAACGATTCTTGTGTCTCGGCCTCCTGAGTAGCTGGGATTACAGGTTTGTGCCACCACACCTGGCTAATTTTTGTATTTTTTAGTAGAGACGGGATTTCTCCATGTTCATTAGGCTGGTCTTGAACTCTTGGCCTGAAATAATCTGCCCACCTTGGCCTCCCAAAGTGCTGGGATTATAGGTGTGAACCACTGTGCCTGGCAGAAATACTGCTTTATTCTTTTTTTTTGAGATGGAGTCTCACTCTATCGCCCAGGCTGGAGTGCAGTGGCACGATCTCGGCTCACTGCAAACTATGCCTCCCGGGTTCATGCCATTGTCCTGCCTCAGCCTCCTGAGTAGCTGGGACTACAGGCACCCGCCACCACATCTGGCTAATTTTTTGTATTTTTGGTAGAGAAGAGGTTTCACCGTGTTAGCCAGGATGGTCTCGATCTCCTGACCTCATGATCCGCCCGCCTCAGCCTCCCAAAGTGCTGGGATTACAGGAGTGAGCCACCGTGCCCGGTCTGCTTTATTCTTGATATTAGAAGAAAAACAATGCAAACGGTATTGTTAAAGATAGTTATTGGAATGAAAACAGAAAGTGTACCTTCCAAATTACAAAGCATATTCCATAAAGCCAAAATCAGTGACCTCTCCCCCAAAAACAAAGTTAGAAGAAAAGCTAAAACCAAGTGCAATGGGCATCAGAAAACACAGATGTGTACTGGTTATCACACACAAAAAAGTATTAAGTATAAGCAGGTTAAATTCCCCTAGCAAAGACCAAGTCCATCAGACCCAACTTTCAAACACAGAAAGACTGACAATAAAATACAGAAAAAGAGGCTCACGTACACACACACACACACACACACACACACACAAAGCAATATTAGTATCAAGTGAAAAAGTATTAACAGGACAAAGGGAATTATTTCAAATAGGTTAAATATGTAATTTACAATATACGTATAATACTTATGAATCTTTATGCAACAAATAACACAGCATGGAAATAAAACAATGGAGGCATACTCCATTAAAACAACTTTCAGAAACTAAAGGGGAAAAACACTTTTTAAATGGGAGATATTAACACACACTATCTTTGAGAAATAAAATAGGCAATACAGTATAATACAGAAGACTTGAATATAGTTATAGCAAGACTGGTTTAACAGCTATATATCAAATACTGAACTTCACAGAATCCAACATTTATGAAACATTTACGAAGTTATTTTTCTAAGCCATGTAAAGAAATCCCTCAAAGTAAGTTTTACACGGGTCACAAGCAAACTCAATACACTGGAAGTCCACCATCAAGAGTTTAAGCTTAAAACTTCTCAATTACTTGTAGATTTTAAACACTCAAGTTAAAAAAAAAAGTAATTCTCAATTATTTGTGAATTTTAACACTCAAGTTAAAAAAAACTGATTATAAACGAAAAATAATCAACATTGTGATTCACATATAACAAAAATTGGTCAAAGCTGAAATAAGAGACAAATCCATAGACCTGAATTTTCTGTAATACAAGAACTAAGTTTTAAACTCAAATAATTGAAAAAAAAAGTTTTGTTAAGGAAGAAATCAATAAAAATAAAAGCAAAAATGACTTATATAATGAAATTATCACCAAGTATTGTTAATCACTAAGATACAGACAGCTGAACTGGTAGTACTGCAGGTAATTAAATATCCTCTTAATCAAACATTTATTTAATTCATTAAAAAATATTCCTATTAAGTGCTCATTCTGTGCCAGGTACCATGTGAGGGATCAAAGATACATAAAAGACACCATTCCTGCTCTAAAAGCTAGAGCCCTAAGAGGGAAAAGGTGAGAAAATCAGGGATGTGAGTACATGCACAAGGAAATGAAGACAGACAAGGCGCACTTCCAAAAGGAGAATACCCTTGAACTGAATCTTGAAGGACAATAGGGGTGAGCCAGGCAACGAAGAGCATTCCAGGCAGACCAAATAGCAGCAAAAAATAAAAATCCTTCCTGCTTGTTTGGGGACCTGTAAGAGGCTGCCAGTGAGGGCACAAGACAGGTGATAGAGAAGGAGGCAGAGACCAGATGAAGAACATTCTGAAGGCTGTACTGGAGGGTGTGACTTTTGTTCTAAAGGCAATGAGAATCGAAATTACATCACACAGACAGCATCTGAGGTGAGTGAGGGAGAGTGACGGGGTAGAAGATCACAGATCAAAAGACTACTTAGCAGGACACTCCAATGATGGGGAAACTGAGGCTCTGAACAAAGTCTTAGGTAGTAGGCAGAAGACAGTATCAAAGAGCACCAGCACAAAATATACAGAGCCACAGAGTGAAGAAAAATACTATCAGTACTGAAAAAAATAAACAGACGGACTGATGTTTCTGGCAGTAGTCCTCCCTTATCCTAGGGGGATATGTTTCAAGACTCCCAAGGGATGCCTGAAACCACAGATAGTACCAAACTCTATATACATTATGCATAAATTTCTTCTTCACAATTTCATAGAAGATTCATTCTCACTGTAGATATCTTAGCAACCTCAGCATATAGTTTTTTTCTTCCTTATTAATTCAAGAACTTTCACCTTTTCACTTAATGGAAGCACTGTATAGCTTCTCCTTGGCATATCTGATTGCCAGCATCACTACTCTTGTGTTTTGGAGCCATTATTATTATTATTACTATTATTATTATTATTATTATTTTGAGACAGAGTCTCACTCTGTCACCCAGGCTGGAGCACAGTGGCGCGATCTCAGCTCACTGCAATCTCTGCCTCCCGAGTTCAAGTGATTCTCGAGCCTCAGCCTCCTGAGTAGCTGGGACTACAGAAGCGCACCACAACACAAAGATAATTTTTGTATTTTTAGTACAGACGAGGTTTCACCACGTTGGCCAGGCTGTCCTCAAACTCCTGGCCTCAAGTAATCCACCTGCCTCAGCCTCCCACAGTGCTGGGATTACAGGCATGAACCACCACGCCCGGCCTGGAGCCATTACTGAGTAAAATAAGAGTTACTTGAACACAAGCACTGTGATACCACAGCTTATCTGATAACCAGGAGCACTACTAAGTGACTGATGGATAGCTAGGATCTACAGCATGGATCCCCTGGACAAAAGAATGATTCATATCCCAGGCAGAATGGAGTAGGACGGTGAGAGATTTCACCACACAACTCAGAATGGCATGCAATTTAAACCTTATGAATGGTTTATTTCTTTAATTTTCCATTTAATGTTTCTGGACCCTGATTGACCACCAATAACCAAAACCTCAGAAGGTGACACTGCAGATAAGGGGGACTACCATATTAAGTACTAAAATGTGATATTCAAGATGTTTTTATTAGGTACAAAAAATGCAACCTTCAAAAACTGCAAAGGCAGGCACTTAATAGATTTCAAGGTTATTTTTTCACTTTGCTTAGGATCATGCAAAGGTCTAATCTCTTTTTAAAGAAAAAATCACACTGCACTGGACTCCTCATTTTTTTTAATGACAGAACGAACATTCAGTGACCTTCACAAATCCACAAATTAGTAGCATATAATTCTACCCATAATATGTGGGGTCTGCCTCAAATAAAGCACTCACTAAAACAGATTCCAAAGGAGTCTTCTTTTCACAAAAGTATCTTACACAGGAGATCTCAGTCACAACCAAATCTGCCATGCTATTCTTCGTTTCATGCAAGTTTCCATTTTCTGCCTGAAAACTACTACATTTTTCCGATCTCTTCAGTTTTGGTACTAGCATTAGTTGGCCATCTGTTTTATACCATTTTTTAGGGGAAAAAATCACTCCCAGACAGTTTCTACAAAAGTGATGAGTACAGAATAACAAAACCCCAGTGAGATGCCACTACTTGGTTCCCACCACCCCATAAATTCAGAGGATTTAAACTTCTGCCTCAGCACAATTAGAAGGCACTGTACACCTGCAGGTTGGCTTGGGACTGGCCAACCTGTCAAATTCATTCAGCAAGTGCCCAAGGCCTGCAGGCCGAGCTAGACCCTTCCAACTTGTACAGTGTCACAAAGCACACCAAACACTAGATGTCACTCTGTAACAGCCACCACACTACACATCCAAACAGAAAACAAGTAATAGATTTATGATACCAAGTTTTTGTACAACTCTCTCCTAAAGGTATATATTAATTTTTAAAAAACCAACTTACCCAAACTGCATTAACAGATTAATTTTAATTAAAGAGAAAAGAGCTCTCTACATGTCTCCTGCTATCCTAACAATAAATACACATGCTCAAGTTTCACTGTGAATTTCCCGTATCTTTAGCCCTAATGCAGTTTCTACCATCTGCCCTTAAAAGATTCTTGGAAGCATTTTTGCTAGTATTGCCTTCCACAGGATCTCCTCTTGAGAGTGTCAGTTACCAACACGTCAAGTGGCACACTATGTGAAAGAGGCCAGCATGCCAGGAGCTCAGGGCACCTGGACCGCAACAGATAACCACAAGAATGTAATTTCAGACTTCCATGAACATCTTATCTCCAGTGTCCCTTCCTCCAAGGTGACCTGAGTAATTTGGTATATCCCGTTGGATCAATCCCAAGTTTCTCACCTGTAAGTCTTGATGCAAAAGGGTGACTGCGGTCTTTAATACTAAATATGCATATTAAACTATCCATTGAAACTGACTCCTTTCAACTCAAACACTTGTCTAATTAAAATTACTAACATTCTGTAATAGGATAATCACCTTTTAACCAGGAACACTGCATGTAAAGAATCTCCAAAATGGACCACATGTTTATATTTTGTTCCCACCTTCCAGTTTGTAGAGATCATAGATATTTCACAATCAAAATCAGACACCAGAATAACCACATGCCATAGAGATAAAGGATCTCAGTCGTGTGTTTTATTATTTCTCCAGCATCCAGTACAGGTGATAGCACTGAGGAGCAATTACAGAGCTAATTCACTACCACAGGCAACATGTGAGACCAGTGAAAAAGGGTACCTTGGCCACCTGGCCCTCTACTGTGATCCCTGCAGAGCAGTCTCAAGGCAAGATCACACTATGCCATAACAATAATGCTATCATTTGGACTTGTTCCCAACCAAGGGTTCAACATCAATAAAAGCCACAAGTATGACTAGCATTACAAAGAAGGCCAGATGATCATACACCTCTATTATCATTTAAATACAGCCCTATGTCATAAATGTGACCCAATATCTTCATCATGATAACTAGAGACATTCATTCTCTTTGCCAACTGGAACTCAGGGAGACTTTGGGGATGGGAGATGGGAGTCTGTGTCAGCTCAGTTCTTTTAAAAATGCTCTCCACAAAATTTGAATTGATAGTGGCTTTTTCTCAATTGCAATCGATCACTTAGAATTATGACAGTGACCAAAGAGCTGCATTCAAAATTGGAATCATTCTTTTAAAGGAAAATAAAATCTACTAAAGCACCTAAATATTTGAAATCCTCAATAAGAACTTAAATTCCAAGAATTTTAGAAGAATCTGCTTTTCTTGTTCATTTTATTTGTTCTTGTCCTACTCAAAAACCATAAAGTGGTCCTCATGGGAAACAAAATAAAAAGCAGTAACAGCCTGAGAGGTTTGTAGAGGAAGTCCTTCACCTTGGCACGGGAGGAGGGAGCAGCACGGAATGATGGCTGCACACCGGACAGCCCAGAATAAGGAATAACAAAGCAGAGGAAAGCAGAAACTGTGGCAACTAGTTAATTGTAAAAATATGATTCTGCTGTCTTGCTATGTATTATTCGCTTGTAAGAAAAGCCATTAGCCATTGTATGAAGAAAGAAAAGGAATCATTACTTAATCCTATAGGACACCTAGCCTGAATGTATTGACTTGCCTAGAATTCAGCTCAGACATTTTCATTGAACCTCCACAGGAGCTTTTAATTTGTTTTCATTTTCAAAGAGTTATAAAAGATATGCAATTCCCACAAAAGAAGAAGAGGAGACAGGGGTTGGGGGAGGAAGAGAGGAGGAGAAGGAGAAGGAAAGGAAGAAGAAAGGAAATAAATCTCAGAATTGTTTGTAATCCTATTATATTCATAACTCTAGTTTTTCTTTAGGCAATTCACTATTAGTATCTAAAGCAAAATGTTACTATTAAGTGTGAAAAGTTATAAATGAATGCATTTGGATGGCAAATAAAATCAACATTCAAATTACTGGATTGCATATACAAAGCAATGCTACCGAGAGTGAAAATCAGCCATTTGTTTCATCTTAATGGCACTGTACTTGATATCGCTATATTACCATTATCAGGAAAATCATTAAAAATTCTTTTCCCCTACTCTAAGGGAAAAAATTAGAGGCTAAATCCACTATCTATATAAGCTCACCTGGAGCAATGAAGAACAAGAGACCCAGTATTGAATTCCATTAAAGTAAGACATAGATTCCACTACATCCCTGGATTCACCACTGGTCAAATTATGAACCCCAAACATAACTACACCCAGCAAGACTGTGCACACGTGAGTCCAGCTGTCCAATCCAGCATAACACTACACTACAGGGAAGGAAGGGAGTCAGTACATACAGGCGTGTAATAAATCGCAAGCAATCAAATTTCAATACTAAAGGAAAAACAAAAGCTAGCATCCACGGTATTATTTTTCTTTCTCTGTATATCCTATAAGAAGCCCACATGTCATCTGCACTTGCTGTGTGGTCCACATGCTGCAGTTCGCCTCTTCCATCAATGCTTCTCAAATAAGAATCTCCTACCAAAGGAGGGGTGACAAAAAGAGATGGGGCATCATCCTGGAGTGCACTGAAACTGTTTTCTTTATCTTGAAGGGGAAACAGATGGAGAAAGGATGAAGGTGTGGTGGGGAGATGAAGTCCTAAGGAATTTGACTAGCCTTTATTTAACATTATTTTCATTTTAAAACATGCATGAAAACAGTAGAATGAAACTGTGCATGGCTTTTCAATTCTGTTTGCAGAGGGTCACTTTGGAGCCATGCTTTCCCAACCTGTGGAGGTAAATGCTCATTCCCCTCAGCCAAGGGCACTCTGATAATAAGAAGATGCCCAGAGAAACCATTTCAGTAAAATTCTAAACCTTAAGTCAAAGTCCTCTGCATCACAAGGATACAGATGTACAAGATACTAAGGATTTAACCGTGTTTAACAACGAAAAGTGGTCTTTCAAACGATGAAATAAGGCTCTACTGGAGGACTCTAGAGCCTCCCTGTACAATACAGTAGCCACTAGCCACATGGATCACCTGAGGCCAGGAGTTTGAGACCAGCCTGACCAATATGGTGAAATCTTGTCTCTACTAAAAATACAAAAATTAGCCGGGCATGGTTGCGGATGTCTGTAGTCCCAGCTACTCGGGAGGCTGAGGCAGGAGAACTGCTTGAACCCATGAGGCAGAGGTTGCAGTGAGCCAAAATAGTGCCACTGCACTCCAGCCTGGGCAACAGAGCAAGACTCTGTCTCAAAAAAAGAAAGAAAGAAAAAAGTCACAAAGTTTTGTAAGTCACGGTTGTTGGCTTTAGAAGAATTTGCTTTTCTTGTTCATTTTATTTGTTCTTGTCCCTCTTCCACTCAAAAACATGTACAAAAATGCAAACAAAAAACATGGAGTTAGGATTTTTACAGTCTCATTAGGAAGCTAAGGCATAGCCACATTAAGGGATAACTTTGGACATCCAGCCACAGTCAAATGATAACACAAGGTAGTGCCATTATATCAGTCACCAGGAAAGAATAAGCACTTCCAGCAGGAGTTGCCAGGAGAAATTGGTGGGTCTGAACAGGGCCTGAGAGAATGGGCCAGATGGGGAGAAGAGCTAAGGGCAGTCCCTGAAAAGAGAACTGAATAAACGAAGAGGCAGAAGTGCAACTATGCAAAGAGAGGTAAACGGGCAAAGTGTTAGCCCAACAGAGCACTTCCACGGAGTAATCACAAAATACGAAGGAGAGCTACACCGAGAGCCAGGGAGAGGACTGTGGGTGTTAAACCAGCCTGGGCCACACTTTCCAGCATAAAGAACCCATTCAGGTCTCCAGGAAGGCTAATGACAAGATAGAAACAGGGTTTAATATAGTGGGGTAATTTAAATAAAATTTAGAATAAGGAATCTGTTAATCTGTGATTTCAAATTCTGTGATATTTGAAGAACATCTGAATGAGTGGCACTCCAATGCCAGAACATGTTTACGTTTTGAAATTAAGCCTCTTCTGTCAATGTATTTTAATTGGAGTGTGGGAGGGTAAGGAAATATCAAATTCTATAAACTTTCTAAAACATATATGTATAACTCCAAACTGTTCTATTTCTCTAGTAAAAGGGGATGGCATACAACGTGGCAGAAAGCTTGAAACAGTATCTCTGAATTAACTATATTGTCTTATTCTCTGTATTCTTGATGTGCTGACATCTGGGGCCTCAATGACCTAGGAAGGATGCCCTTCCAAGGGTTAGCAAATTCCCAAAGATGCTCAGAGCATGTTTCTGATATGCAAACCAACCAATATCAAATCCATAACCCCAACCACATCCTTTTATGGACTCTATCCCCCTCCCCTAATCACCTGGGGGCCAGGTACTGGACAACCAGGAGCTACCCACCCCTATGGTCCCGTCAGCTGAAATTATTCAAACTATCCAGTCCTAAGCCTATGTAGTTTGCTTACCTGGCCTTGCCCATTCCTTCCTGCAAAAACCACAATAAAAGCTCCTGCCCTCAGTTCTGTCTCTCTCCTTCTTTCCTATTTGCCTACTGATTCTGCCTTGGTGCTTCCCTGTTTGGTTCTGTGTGGCATGTCTGTTTCTACAGGACTGTAAGCATAATTAAAACTTCTTCCTTCATAACAATCATTTCCATGTTTCTGTGCCTTACCACACCTGATTAAAACAAATCCCAGGTACCATTAAAATAACCTCTCAAGCTTGAATCCAGAAGGTTCTCAAGGTTATGTGAATTATTTGATCTTGAGGCCCATTCACCAGGTACTTTGTGTTTCGACACCAACCCTCCTTTCCCTTATGCAGGTAACTAATTCAAGAGCCATCACCAAAATATCACTTCTGAAAAGAACCATTCAGGATTTTCTGTAACTCAGAAGGTCATTACTAGAGTTCTGACATTAATTCATTCTTACCAGTAGACTCTTCAGTTCACTACGAAATACTGATTTACGCTCCATGAGGACGGGAGGCTCTGTCTGCCTTGCTCATTGTTGTATCTCCAGCACCTACGTGTGTCTGACACAGTGCATACCTAATAAATGTGTCTTATGAATGAATGAATTATAAAGAACAGTGCATGTTGATATAGACAGCCTATGGAACACAGCTTAGAAAGCAGAATAACCAACACTCCTAAGTGGTAGGCAGCATGCCAGTAAGTTAGGAAAACAGGTTCTAGAGTTAGACTAAAGGTTAAATCCCCACTCTCCCATTTACTAAGTGTGTACCCTTGGGCAAGTCACCTAACTCTACAAAGTCTCCAACATTTCATTCATAAAAACTGGGAAGACCAAACCTACTTCAGAAGGAAAGGATTAAACAGCCTAGCTCATGTAAAACATGTAGATTCCTGTCAAGATGGTAAATGTAAATTCATGTTTTGGAGTCCCACACCATCATCCTCACATCTCCATTTGAGAGACAAGCAATGATGGATGAAATATGTTTTTTTAAAGTACAGTAAAAGTAGAGTCATAACCATAGTGAAAAAAATATGATAGGCCAGACGCAGTGGCTCATGCCTGTAATCCCAGCACTTTGTGAGGCCGAGGCACGTGGATCACCTGAGGACAGGAGTTCAAGAGCAGCCTGGCCAACATGGCGAAACCCCATCTCTACTAAAAAATATAAAAATTAGCCGGGCGTGGTGGCAGGCGCCTGTTGTCCCAGCTACTTGGGAGGCTGAGGCAGGGAGAATGGCTTGAACCTGGAAGGCAGAGGTTGCAGTGAGCCAAGATCGAGCCACTGCACTCCAGCCTGGGCGACAGAGCAAGACTCCATCTCAAAAAAAAAAAAAAAAAAAAAAAAGACAAACATCTCCATGAACCAACAGAAACTCTCCTAAGAGGTGCACATATCTGAAGCTACAGGCAAACGCAGCTGAAAGGTCAACTTCCAAAAGGTACAGGTGTTCCCACTAGAGAGGAAGGCAGGCAAAAAGGTCTGCTCACTGCCTGAGATCATGACCTGGACTGGCTGGTGGCCTTCACTGCACATTACTTATTTCATCAGAATACTATAATGTCTCCAATACTCTACATCTAAAAACTACTGTTTCCTTTTCCAAGGTTCCGTTTCAGGGCATCCCTGACTTACAAGGCAGACAGCAGCTCTCTTTACATACTCTTCTTTCATGCCTTCTTATCTCTTACCTCTATGCTTTCTTCCAAGCCATTTCTTATTTATAGAATATCTCTACATGGTATCACTTTTGTGATTTAACATATCTTATTAACTCCACCTCTTCTCAAGGCAGCCTTTCCCAATTATTTACAAAGTGATAAGTATTCACTTCCAAACGCTTATAAACTATCTCTTTACAAGCTTTACACGGCACTATCCTACAAAGCAGCAATGAAATTACTTAGTACCCAGAATGAAACATACAAATTACAACCTACCTTCTAAAGCCAGAGACAGAGGGAACATAAGCATAAACAAAAGTAATGCAAGTTTATTACTCATTCATATTTACCATGCAAAATGAAAGTTTTATGAAGCCTTGAATAATATATATTTGCTCTATTATATAGGCAACTAATCCTCTGGAAATGGTAATGAATCAGTATTAACACCCTCCCTAGTCTAGAATTTCAGAACACAAAGAGAAGGTTTGGAAACTTCTGAGAGAGGGACAGATCTAGAGTCTCTGAAGGGTTCTCCTGCTGCAGGCCAACTAGCCCTTAGATCCATGACAACAAATCTAATTCTTAAAACATTGCTGGGCTTTGAAGAACACAGAGAAACTAACAAGGGACTAAAAAATGGTAGGGGAAGAAGGAGGAGTAAAGAGGGAAGAAGAAAGGAAGCAGAAGACAAGTGAGCCAAAAACTGATCTGTGAGCAACATGCAAAAGAAAAAACTGCAGAATGCCAAGGAGCTGATGGCAATACTAGCACCAGGATCTACAGGTGGCTGTTCCGTCCAGCACCCAGTCCTCAACCATGGTAAGTTTAGGGAACTCAACCTGAATTTCCATTCATAAACCAGAACCCTCAAATGGAGCTAAAGTGCCCTCAATCAAGAGCATTCCCAGACTCCCGGCAAAAGCAAAGACAAATCTTCTGGGAGAAACCAGAATTAACAAACATGAAATCTGTAGTCATTCAGTACCACTCTCAAAATCAAATATCACAAAATATGCAAAAAAGAAGCCACTGTGAATGAGAGGCAGCTGAAATAACAAGCATAACTAGACAAACACTTCAGCTACTAGGATTATCACATACAAAATATGAAATATTATGCAGTAAATGTTTAAGAAAACAAAAGATGTCTAAAAATGAACAACGATCAAGAGACAATCAAAAGCAACCAGCCACATAAGAATGCCAAATCAAAAAAGTTGTTAAAACATGAAAAAAAATCATTGAAATGTACAGCTCAACAGATTGGTAAAGTAGCAGATTTGTTCCAAAAGAAGTCAGTGAACTGGAAGAAAGAACCAAAGAGACTTCCCAGAATGCAACACAAACAGATTGGGGGAGGAGAAAATAAAAGCAAGCATAAGAGACAGGGAAGATAGATGAACAAGTTTAAATAAGAATCCTAGAAAGTATGGCCAGAATGAACAGAAACATATCAATATTTGAGAAGACGATTGCTAAGAATGTTAGAGAACTGTAAAACATGAATCCAGAGACATGAGAAACATATATGAGAAACATTAAGATAAGAAATCTTCAACTAGATATTTTGTAATTAAACTGCAGAACAACAGACACAAAAGATCTTAAAAGAAGCAGCTGGGCGCAGTGGCTCATGCCTTGTAATCCCAACACTTTGGGAGGCTGAGGTGGATAGATCACGAGGTCAGGAGATTGAGACCATCCTGGCTAACACAGTGAAAACCCGTCTCTACTAAAAATACAAAAAAATTAGCCGGGCGTGGTGGCGGGTGCCTGTAGTCCCAGCTACTCGGGAGGGTGAGGCAGAAGAATGGCGTGAACCCGGGAGGTGGAGCTTGCAGTGAGCCAAGATCACACCACTGCACTCCAGCCTGGGCGACAGAACGAGATTCCATCTCAAAAAAAAAAAAAAGAAGCCAGAAAGAAAAGACATTTAAAGGAACAACAATTACATCAAAAAAACAGAGTTTAAAGTTGCTACAATGGCAACTGGAAGAGAGTAAAAATGTGGCATAAATACTATTCCTCCTCTTCCTCCTCCTACTACCATCACCACCACTACTAAGGTATGTAATATAAAAACTTCTTGAAGACAATAAAGACCATGCTAAGGGAGATAAAACTGAAGGGATTATGACTCTTCAAAGAGAAGCTTCTTTGACAATACATTTTAAAACTTTGGTGATAAGAACAAATCCTTAGATTTCTCCAAATTCTTAGAAAAATATGTAACTTACCAAACCTGAATCAAGAAAAAAAAAAGAAAAATCTGAATAATACTAAAACAAGTCTAAAACTATCAAAGAAATCGAATAAGTGGGTAAAATCTTCACATAAGTAAAAAAAGCACCCCAGTTTCAGGTGGTTATATAGGAAAGGTAAACAAACTTTCAATGACAGCTCATTTCAATCTTATAAAACTATGTTATACAACAGAGAAAGAAGAAATGCTTGACAATAGGTTTTATAACCATTATGACAGGACCAGTCAAAAACAATATGAGCGTGAGAAAGAAAAACTGAGGCCAACCTCAGCTGTGAACATAGATCCAAGAATGCAAACAAAATATTAGTCCAGGCTGGGCGCAGTGCTTCATGCCTATAATCCTACAACTTTAGGAGGCCAAGGCAGGAAGATCACTTGGGCCCAGGAGTTTGAGACCAGCCTGGGCAACATAGGGAGACCTTATCTCTACAACAAATTAATAAGAAAAAAAATTAGCTGGGCACGGTGATGCACACATGTAGTCCCAGCTACTTGGGAGGCTGAGGCAGGAGGATCACTTGAGCCCAGGAAGTCAAGGCTACAGTAAGCTATGTTCACTCCACTGTACTCCAGCCTGGGCAATACCCTGACTCAAAGAATAATAATAATAGTAATTAGTCCATCCAAAAAACTTGAACTGTAATTCACAATATTAATACTCAAGAAGAATCATCATCATCTCAATCAAGTTTTTTCAAGAAAAAAATTTAAAAACCTCAAAACCCATCTATGATTTTTTTAAATACATCTCAAACTAGGAATAGAAACAAACGTATTTGATAGAGAATCTACCAAAAAGTTACAGAAAATATTACTCTTAATGTTTCACATTAACAAAACTCTCTTTAGGTCAAAAACAAGATGACCCTTTATCACTTCCATTTACCAATGTACTGGAAGGCTGAGTCAGGGCGGAAAGCAGACCAACTGGCAAGTATGTTCATTCCTTACTCACAGACAATCTGTCTACCAAGAAAACAAAACATCTGTAGACAAAATGTAGGAATTAAACAAGTCACATATATTTACCTAATCCAGCAGTGGGAATGAATAAACTTGAACTAAATTTAAAAACATGGGTAAATCTTAGAATTAATGTTGAGGGTAAAAAACATGTCAAAGGTGATTATGTACCATAGAAGATCATTTCTATTACACTCAAAACCAAACAAAAACACACAAGAAATTATTTAAGGGTATAAATATATGTGGTAAAGCCACTTTTTAAAAGAAAGAGGATGCTAAAATGCAGGGGAATGACTGCCACAGAGGTGAGAAAGGATGGTGGAAGAGCACCTAAGTAGTTTTTAGTTCCTAAAATGGAGAAGGGGTAGGGTGTCAAGAGTATGCGCTTTATTACCATGCTTCCTAACTTACATATGTTATAGATTCTTTAACCATGACATAAATAATATAATTAAGTTGATAAAATAGTACAAACAAATGATGGTCAGTAGATACATATTTAACTAACACACTTAATTAAAGCTCCTGTTAAAAACAACTCACTTACACAGGTTTCATTCAAAGGAGGGTAACCACAGGAAATATAATAACCACTACAGAATATGCAGTGAATCAATGTGTGTACTCTGGAAAGGAATATAGCTTTCAAAGGAGAGAAAGGGGAACCAGGGTTATTGAGCACTAGCCATGAAAACAAGTCCTGGGCTGGAAGTTTCCCATATTTTGTTTTTTTCCATAAACCCAGAAAGCCCCTCATCATAAGGCCCTGGATAACTCTTCTACTGTAGGAGATCTTTCCTACAGTGGCTTCCCTCTAGAGCCAGCTCTGCACCTGTTCACATTAGGCCTTTCCTTTATAGCCATAAAAGTTCATCTTCCCACACCAACCTAAGCATACACCTCTCAAACCACAAATAATTTCTCAAAAACCAACAATTAACTCTCAGAACCTATAATTCAGTTCTGAGTGTGCTCTCCAGGTACCCGTAATCTGGCCACTTAACTAATATATTTGGACAAGAAAGACTTTAAGCTTAGTAAGTCAAAAACCACACCCAAACACTGTTTCAACACTGAAGATATGATCAATGCACACAGATATACAGATGCATAAAGATCATAACCTCACTAGTAGAAAAATATATATTTAAAAAGTTTTTGCATGTCGGATTTATATATATGTGTATATATATGTGCGTATTTACATATATCGACGAATCATCTCCAATGTTAGAGTATAAGAAATTTACATAAGACTGACATATCAGTTTATATAACATTTTTAGGTATTTTTTATTTTTTTATTTTTTACAGCGCAGTTTCTCAGTGTGACTATATGACCTTTTGGAGAGCAATTCAGCAGTATCTGCTACTATTTAAGATGTGTGTACTCTTCCATCTAATAATTTCACATCTAGGTACCCATACAGGAAAAACTCTCACACGTTTGCAAAACAAGAAAATCACAAGAAAATTATTTGTAGAACTGTTTGTAAAAGTGGGAGGGTGGGAGGAAGGAAGGAAAGAAAAAAAAATATGTCCACCAATAGCCATTTTTGTCTTCAAATAAAATTAAAGATCAAAAATACTTTATTTCCAACAAGAATTATAAAAGTTAAATAAATTCATCAAAACTTACTTCAAAAAGGAAGAGGATGGAGTCCAGCTCCTCCCTTTGTGACTTATTATTCCCTGGAATATTAAAAAATAATTAGTTATCATGACATCATTCAAACTTTAGGACATTACAAGTTATGCTAAAAGGCAGCTTAAAACTAGTAAGCCTCAACACACATTCATTTATTCAAAAAATAGCAAGACGCAGTATGGAGAACACATTAGGATTGCAAACAGACAACCGAGCCAGACTGCTTGGATCCACATCCAGCAGAGCTGCCCCGTGCTAGCTGCTTGAACACAGTTCCCATGTTTTCCAACTTGTTACCAAACTATGATGCGTAATTTATTCATTTCTCAACTAGTTACTTATTGGCTCAAATTGTGGCAGAATGCACAGCACAAAGAAAAATTTCGAAGTTGGTAATATAAAAAGTCATAGAGCAGATAACTATAAAAGTAGTATATCTTTTTGGGCAACTGCACATTGTCCTATTCATAATAACAACAGTAATAAAACCTACAACACCTGCAGCAGAAGTTACCATTTTTTGTCCTGTCTGTGTACCAAGCATCGTGCTAAGTGCTTGACATACATCACTTAATATAGGAATCCAACAAACCCCTTCTGTAAAGGGTCAGACAGCAAATATCTCGGGCTTTGCAGGCCTCTCTTACAAACACTCAAATCTGCTGTTACAGTACAAAATCAGCCACAGACAATACATAAATAAATGGATACGGCTTGTCCAATAAAACTTTATTTATAAAACAGGCAGCTATAAGCTGTAGACCCCTGATCTAACTGAATCCCCACAGCTCAATGAAGTAGATATCATTCACTCATTCGTTGAAAAACTACTACAGAATGTCTATATGCCAGGGATTATTCTAGGCCCTGAGGATACAGAGTGAGCAAAACAGATAACCACCCCTGCCCTCAAAAAGTTAATATTCTGGCAGGAGGTGGCATTCTATAAATGAGTGAGAAAAACAACAGGGAAGGCAGATAGAGAAGCCTAAAAAGATGGTATGCAATTTTGACTGGGGAAGTCAGAGAACATCTCTCTGGTACATCTGAGACAAGATCCTTTGAGGTTAGGAAGCAAGCCATATGGAAATTTAGGGGAGGCGTGTTCCAGGCAGAGGAACTGAACAATGCAAAGTCCCTGTAGCTGAGCATGTCTAGCATAGTCAGAAAACAGCCAGAAGCCCTTAAGGCTGGAGCACACAAGGGGAGAGTTGGAGCAGATGAGGTTGGAGAGTAGGTGAGGCAAAGGAAGGCAGATTAGGTGGACTCTGAGACCACTGTAACGGCTGGGAATGAGAACCCATTTGAAAGTTTAGAACAGCCAAGAATCATGATTTGACTCATACTTTTAAAGGACTCCAGCTGCTCTTTTGACAAGAAACTATGGGATGGGAGAGAGCACAAGTGTGGAGGTGGGAGACCATTTCTGCGGCTAATGCTATAATCCAGGTGAGGATATCAGGAGTTTTAGTGTTACCAGTGTAGGCAATGAGAACAGGCCGGTGATTCTGGATGTATTTTGAAGATAGAGACAATAACTCTGGAGTGTTTGCCTGAATAAATGCAAAGGCTGAAGTTATCACAAGATTATTTATTTCATTATTCCTGGTAGGCATTTTCTTTTATTTCTTTTTTGGGGTACACTGTCTTCCCTACATTCCAATCGAATACAGATTATACTAAAAGCAAAAAAACTTCAAAAATCGATTTTTATTGGTTCTTCATTATGATTCTTTGCAGTAGACTGCAAGAATGGCCACAATCAAAGACCACCGCAGTGCCTCACCCTGAATTCCTTCTGCTTCATGCTTGACAACTGCCCCTGTTCTATAGGAGCAATCAGGGCATGTGACAAGGGGTCCCTCAATTTTTCCTCTCCATCTCAAAATGTCTCCATATCTACACTATCCCCTTATCTGCTCCTCCGTACATAGAAAGACCACCTGTACACTCCTCTCTGTGTCTCTTCTTCTTCCTTGACCTGTCTCAACCCACTTCCCCCAACACCTGCACCATCAGTTATCCCCCACTCCAGCTGACCCACTCCTCAGTCTGCAAGCAGGCCAATGCATTCCTCAATAACCTGCCCATGGCCAGGGTGAGACACAATCTATGTCTTCACATCAAACTTTCTGAAAGGATATTCTCATGGGTCACCTTCACCAGCTCGCCGCCCTGTGACTCCATGTTCATCTGTTCGGCTTCCGACCCGCTCCTCACCTGGAACCTTTCTCTCAGCACTCACTGACCAGCACACTGAGGGGTTCTTACTCCCCAGCCCAGCTGCATCTCATGCACCAACGGGCTGACCCTACATGACTTCAATTCTTTCTCCCCTGGGCCTCTGTGACAAAACCCTTTCTGGCACCCCTCCCACTACTCCATCGCTTTCCTTTGCATATACCCAGTAAAATAAGGAATTAACTAAAAGTTCTGACCATCACTCTTTTTCTCTGTATACTTTTTCCCTTGACAATAGCATGATTTCACCTCTTTTCTCCCAAGCTCCAGTCACCTACATTGTACCGTCCAGCCAACACCTACACCAAGGTATCCCCCAGGCACCTCAAACACAGACTGCCCAAAGCTACTCTCACGCTCCTGCCTTCCAAATCTGGCTCCCCTCCAGGGTTCCTACTGTTAATGGTACCTCACAAAGCAGACTCAGTGTCCTGAAAGCATCTTTGACTTCTCCCTTTCCCTTATAACCAAGTCTCATAGATGGCAGACCCACTGAGACACAACACTTTTCTTTTCCCTTAACTACTGCCTCCCTGGATCAGGCATCACCATCCCCCACATGAATGACAGCATCAGCCTTCCAATTGGTGTTCCTGCCTCTAGTTCACTTGCTACTTTACAAGACACTTGTCATAGTAGCAAACGCTTTCAAGAGCTCTAACCACCTCCAGAACAAAGTCCAAACTCCTTAGCCTGCAATTCAAGGCTCCTTGCAAGCATTATCTAATTTCCTGCAAATCTCTTTCACACACCTTTGCTGCAAGAAAAAAAAAAAAGCTTTTCCCATAGATGTCGTAAGAACAGCCTTGGCTCTACTCACGTTCTCCCCTCCACCAGCAGTGCCGCTCTCTTCCACCTGAAATCCTGCTGTCCTTCAAGGTCCATTCCCAAGGCCACCTCTTCCCCAAAGCCTCATCTATACACTCAGCAGGAAGTCATCTCTCTCACTTCCCAAGAACCACAGAATTCTGTCTAAATGTCTTATAGAACTAACTTTTTAACTTTTTTCACAGTTATTTATGCATATGGCTTATTTTTTAAATGAATGAATGACATGTACTTCATAGAGCTGTGGGGATTCAGATTCAGCCCACAGACTACATGAAAATGAAGGAAGATGGTGACGGTAGCTACTACTCACTGACCATGGACTATGTGTCAAACTGTGTCCTAAAATGCGAGGATACCTGTGAACCTGTTTAATGCTGACAAGAGGACGCCAACTCAAGAGAGAGGTTAATCCACCCAAGGAGAAACAGCCAGAAGGGTGGGGCCGGGTTCCCAACCCAGTCTGGCTCCCCAGGCTACACTATCCTGCTGCTTAGGTGACAGGATGTATAAATGTATACAGAACATATAATGTGACCTTGTTGGTTTGATTTTCAAAGAATATAGTCACAAACATATATAAACATAATACACTAATAATATATCTGGAAGGAGATGCAGGAATTCTTTCATAGTGGTGCCTCTGCAAGAAGGGCAAAACAGACAGTTGAGTTTTCATTTCACGTCCTTTTACAGAATCTAAATTTTTTAAATAGTACGCATGCATAACTTCTTTCTCAGTAACTTATTCTTTTGAAAATCATGCTCTCTAAGGGTTTCTTCTGCTATTTTTGCTAGCCATGTGTTGTTCAATTAACATCTGTATAAGTGAAAGCTCAAGAGAAACAAAGATGCCACCCTGTCCACCATGCCCTCACAGCTTTGCTAAAGTCTTGGTAAGACAGAAGGCTTAAAAATGTATAATTTGTAGCTCATGGTATACACAACTTATAAAAATGCCTGCATGTTTTAAAAAAAATACACAGAAATGCTTACCTTTTAATTTCAAACTATTTTCCAGTGTTATAAAATTTTCATAGAAGATGAAATATATCTGAGAATAGTTGGTCTCAAAAAACTGCTTAAGATCACTTGCATCCACATTATCTGAAAAGAAAAAGTTTCCATTTACGACAATTCACTTTATACAATTACCAGAATTTAGAAATAACCTTCTCCGAAAAGAAGGCAAGTACAACTAGTTTCATTCCGTTATAAGACAACACAGAACAAAACAGTATTCCTGTTTGTTTATTCTCCACCTAAGAGAGTTCTTAATTGAACCTTGGGTACCACTCACCACTCAGCCCTGCTCAAGAGACCGTGGGGCCAATTCAGGGAGATCGGAGCTGACAGGCGCCAGCAAGGACAGACCAGCTAGAAGGTCGGAGATAAGCAGGGGCAGGTCTGGGGAGGGACAACATGACTTCCTGTTAGGGGATGAGGAAGTAGAGGTTCATGAAGGAGGCAGTTTTTGACACAGGCTGTGAAGAGGGATAGGTTTGTATCTCTGAAAAACAACTTTGCTGGTGGAGCTCCTAAATGGACCAATTTCTGCTTCCTCCCCACCAACATACCTCTCTGGGCATGAAAACAGAAACCAGCTCAAGTGAACTAGCACAGGCTCCCCAACCACAAGCTTCTAGATGACCTGCCCCACTCATGTATGGACACTGTAGGACCTACCACGTGTTCCTAGAGTTGCCCCTGTTGTACTAGACAGTTTTGCTAAACCACAGACTGCAGACAGAGAGGCGGGGGTGTGGGGAACTTAGCACAGTGACAACTCCCACGGGGCTGAGTAGCAACACAGCCAGTTCTTCCAAGGGCCCCAGTCAGCCAGGGTAAAACCTCACAACGCTGGGGGTCAAAGTAGTCACCCTCTGTCAACATACCTTTGTACATTTTCCTCAGCAAACAAGGTTGTTTGTGCCATTTACAGTCCTGACCAAGGAGGTGGCACTTTGGGAGAATACACTAGCACCTGAGGAAAAGTAAAAACAGCTTCCTGGAGCCAGGCATTGTAGCTCACACCTATAATCCCAGCTACTTGGGAAGCTGAGGCAGGGGGATCGCCCAAGCCCAGGAGCTTGAGGCTACAGTGAGCTATGGTTGAGCCACTGCACTTCAGCCTGGGCAACAGAGTGAGACCCCTGTCTCTTAAAAACAAAACAAAACAAAAAACAAACAAACAACAAAAAGCTTCCTTAAAATTCTGCAAGGATTACTCAAGAAAAACATGTGTTGCTCTTCATTCTGTAACAGTGTTGTACTAATTGTCTTTGCAGTCCTAACACTGAATCTATGTGAACATACATACTATGGTGTTCAAATTACATAATGTTAGCAATAACGCAGATGATTCTGAAGAGTTGTTTTTCTCTGATAATTGTATAAGAGCTTTTCATGCAAAAATGTGCCCTGGCTCTTTGAAATAATGCATGTCAGGTGTTTATAAAGTCTTATGAGCTGCCAATTTCACACTATATTTACTGCACCAAAATAAAACTGGGCACAGAGCTGTGAAAATTCCTAGCAAAGAACAAATTTACTGTGTGAAAGCAGGTAGCAAGGAAACTAGTATCATCAACCCACACGAATATTAACATTCCTGTGAGCTACACAATCTTGCCAAGGAATCCTTGAGTGCCTTGTGCAGAATCTGCCAGTTCCAAGAAAGAGTTCAGTACACTTCAACTCTAATGCAAACTGCTAGCCCATCTACCACTAACTGAGCCCTCTTTCTGAAGCCGGCTTCACTCAGCTGGCTCCCACTCCCCCTCAGCAGTCAGCTGAAACATCCCCACCTTACCCCCAAGACTAGGTCTGCGCCTCTGCTGTGTAGCCCCCACTCTATGCTTCCCTGTCACAGAACACATCACATTTTACTTAATTATGGTGGAATTCTGATTGAATTCCTGACTTAATTCTGATGGAATGCTCTGTCTCCTTCGTTAGACATATTCCCTGCCCTCACAGAACCCACAGCCTGTCTCATGAATCATTATGTCCCATGCATCTAGCACAATATTTAGTTCAATATTTTCTTGAATGAATTGAGAATTCATGAATTAGCCTACACATACAATGATAATGACTATACCTTGTAAACCAACAAGAAATAGCCTACCTCTCAAAATCCTTGGGGAAATCAAAAGACAAATCTTATCTCTGCCGAGGACTCCTGATTTCCATCTGCAGCCCTGACATCTCCCACTGCAGGCTCTAGTCTCACAGCCTGCTGCCAGCTGATTCTCCACATGAGGATCTCAAAGCCCTCTCAAATTAAACGCGTCCAAAGGGAAGTCCTCCATCAGATCCTGTTCTTCCCTCAGGCTCTTCCCTCTCAGTAAGTTGGAACCCCCATCCACCCCGCTGCTCTGGCCACAGCCTGGGCATCACTCCTCATTACCAATCCCCAGTATGCCATTCTGTTAGCCTGCCTTTATCACGTACGTGTTCCAGCCCTGGACCGCTTCTGCTCTCCACGGCCTTGCCTGGTCTATGTGGCCATGAACCCTCACACAGGCTGCGAACTCTGCCCATTGCCTGGGTTCCCTGCTTCCACTCTTCTTCCATTCCCCGTAGCAGCCAACAGGAATATTTCAATCAAATCAGATCACTCCTCTACTCAAAACCTTCCATCTGCCTTCGGTAGGACTTAAAATCCGAACTCTTTACCATGGCCGGCAAGGCCCTGCCCGATTTCCCCCACTCAACAACAACTTCACTGCACACCACTCTCCCCTTCACTCCCTCTCCTCTAGCCACTGTGGATTCTTTCCATTTCCCAAACTCCCCAAACACATTCTCCACTTGGGGCCCCTGCAGGATGCTACTACCCCCACTCCCAGATCTTCATGCAGCTGGTTCAGTATATGAGACAAAGTAGCAAATGCAGACACTATGTCTGTTCATCCTGCTTATATAACAGCTGAATTCCACAAAATCCCTTGCCAGTAGAATTTTACAAAGCCCCTGACTCAGCACAGCCCTTCAGAAGAATGCCCTGAAGATGATAAGCAGGATACAGCACCAGTTCCCACATCTCCTGCCTGAACCACAGCATTTTCAGAAAAGACAGATTCATCTCAGCCCTTGCCTCTTCCTGCACATAATATCTGACAAGATTAATGATTATGCCTCTATAACCTATAACCAGATGACCCTCACACCCAAACCTTGATAAGATTTTGCTCTAATGTAACTTCCGAGCACACTTAATGTAACTTCTGAGCACATGCAGAGTGCGCCACCTGTATATAAACTGTGGGCTAAAGCACTACTTTGGAGCAGTCACAGACACGCTCTGACTCGCCCTGGTTGCAAACCTCAGCAAGACTTCTGAATAAAACTCGAACCTCAGCAAGACTTCTGAATAAAACTAATTTTAATTGTTTAAAAGCATCAATTTTTTTTCATCAACAGGTCTCATCCTTCAGAATCTGGATCACACATGACTTCCTCAAAGAAATCTGCAAGTGCCCCCATGTATCACTCCACATTTCCTCCTCTCCCCGGCCCTCTCCCTTGCTAGGCTCTGCAGTGAATGTGCCTCAGACACAGAATGCCATAAGCTGGCAAACAATTTCTCTAGCGTGGAGGATGTGGGTGTGCTGATGCAGCAAGCTGGCACAGAAAGCTACTGCGAGATCAACAAGTCCCCATCTTTCCCTCCCTTACTCCCTCATTCCCTCAGACACTCAACTATCAGCAAACCAAACAAAGAGGGTCCTCATCATGTTCAAGGATCCCTCTTAAACACTGAGATGTCCTCATGAGGCCAAAGGTCCAGGTAACAACCACCTTTATCCTCAGCCATCCAATATCTTTCTTGTGGGTAAGGCATTGGTGGTGTTGAGCTTAAGTGCTCACTAACAAGACAACTAGATACGTTCCAGGGTACCCAATGCACAGTGAACCCGGAAGCACACCATCTACATACAGCACACTCAGTTACTCAGTTCATGTACGTGTGTTGAGAACTCCTCATTGGTCTGGGCATCCTCTTCGCATGATTCCCCCCTGACAGCACTTCAGATGAGTTGAAATCATCCCTTTATTAATTTGCTGCCTCACTGTCTGGCTGCTAGAATGTAAGCAGCATGAGGGCAGAAATCTCATCTGCTTTGTTCACTGTTGCATCCCCAGCCTGAAGAACGAAACTTGGTACATGAAAGGTACTTAACACATTTGTTAAATGAATAACCAAATAACAAATATCAGATATTTTATCTTTAATTCAAAATCTAGAATCATTTCTTGATTTGTCTTTTTTTTTAAAGACTCATCAGAATAATATTTATAAAGTAAGCATAGGTCTCAGGGAAGGCAATCACAGGCAATGGAATTCAGCAACCTGCAAAAAGAAACACAAGAAAGGATCAAAAGCCTACTTTTTAACAAGGCTAATATCAAGAAACATTGAGATGTAACAGGAAGGCTTTGCTCAATTAAAAAAAAAAAAAAAAAGATGACAACTATGACCACAAACTTCCCTCAGACAGGCATTCTTGACCCACTCATTCAAACATTTACTAGCCCCTATCCATGCCAACAAGTGCTGCGTTAAGCTCTAAAAAATTCAAAGAGAATAAGACCCGAGGCCCTCAGGGGTGCACAGGTAAACAAGCAAGTAACAGAATAGGCACCATGGCTGAAGCCCATGCTGGACACCACAGCAGGGAGTGGATAAGGCCACATGGGGAGGCCAGGAATGCTAATGTCATACATTTATGTCATGCTTTATGCTTTAAAGGAAATGTTCATGATTTTATTTTATTTGACCTTCACCATGGCCCAATGAAATAGATGGGCAGGTGTGATTAAGAGAAAAAAACCTCAGGGTCAGGATCTCACGTGACCTGCCCAAGGTAACACAGCCTGTTGGGGACGTCAACAGAACCCCTACCCTGGTCCTGCAACTCCATACCTGAGTAGTACAAAGGCCTAGGGGACAAATGGGAATAAATCAGTCAGGAATATAAAAGAAATAAATCATCACCTTGAGGATGAGCAGGAGAGCCAGAGGAGAAAGAGAAGGAAGGAAAGCCCAAGGTAAGAAACAGGAGTGAGTGACACTGAAGAAGCAGCTCATGGAACTCTCCCCACAGCCTCTCAGGGCTGTAGGGAAGAGGGAGGGAGGGCAAGGCTGCACTCCAGAGTCCAGGTGGGAAACCGCCTTTGAAGGGATGGCTTCCAGGGTTTGGCATGGAATGGATGCTAGCACACTGGCTTACTACTATTACAGAACTCAGGGAAGTAGTCCAAATTAACCACAGGGAAGCAAATGGCAGACAGCCTGGCAGAGCTAGAGGTCATTTCTGAATTTTTAAAGAAACCTCCTTTAACTTCTCATTTTCCTGCACCACCAACCAACAGATTGTAAACTGTGTCTATTATTTTCACCTTAAATCTCAAAGATAATTTTCCACATACCACCCGAAACCACCCTCCTCCACCCCTTTGTCCAGCTAAACCTCTTGTTGACAAGTATTTCTCCACATCTAGCTGAAAGGTAACAGCAAAGGTTGAGAGCAAAACCTCTGGGGCACACTGCCTGGATTCAAATGCAGAAGCCACAGGGTCTTGGACAAGTTATTTAAACACTCCATTCCTCAACTTCATCTTTAAGAAGGCGCTAACAGGCCAGGCACGGTGGCTCACACCTGTAATCCCAGGACTTTGGGAGGCCGAGGCTGGTGGATCACTTGAGGTCAGGAGTTCAAGACCAGCCTGGCCAAAGGGGTGAAACCCTGACTCTACTAAAAATACAAAAATTAGCTGGGTATGGTGGCACATGCCTGCAATCCCAGCTACTTGGGAGGCTGAGGCAGGAGAACTGCCTCAACCTGGGAGGAGCCAAGATCGCACCACTGCACTCCAGCCTGGACAACAGAGTGAGACTACATCTCAGGAAAAAAAAAAAAAATTGGGCTAACAATGGTTCTTACATCACAGGGCTGCTGTGATGATAAAATGAGCATATGCAGAGTGCTTACGAGAGCTTCAGTCAGCATTATAGAAATGTCAGTAATTTTAGAATTACTTTGCTCCTAGCAAAGGTCACTAATCCTAATACAGCAGTAAGTACTACTAGTAAACACACCCACAAAACCAGTGGGATTATCCCTCTATTTCCTTCCACATATAATCCTCTTCAATAGCAATTCTATTGCTTTTTAGTTGGAAGAGTCATAACACAGTATCACAAAAACCTGCTTCAGCAGACCCCTAGACAGCACCAAAGGAAGGGAAAAAGTCCTCATCTCACCCAGTGGGATGCTGTCAAGAGAGGAAGGAGCTCATGTTCAGTTCTCCCCTGAGGAATGACCCCCCTGCACCTTCTATACTGCCTACACCCCTCTATTCCCAAGCCAGAACTAAGAGCCATCCAAGCCCTGTCTACAGTCCTGTGTGTAGATGAAGACAGGTGTCCTTTACTATTTTACTGAAATTCCCTGGATAATGGCACTGAAGGCCTGATGATCAAGATAACAGGCTGGTGATAGAAAAAAGGGTAAATTAAGAATGTAAGGCAAACTTGCCAACTTAATAAAACAGTCATTCAGAAGCACTCAATGAGAACAAGGAAAATAATGAAGTGCAAAAGAACTAGTCAGACATCAGACAGAAAATGCTGACAACGATGAATGTCATTAGTAATGCACCATTACTTACTTATAGGCTAATATGATTCTGGCGATTTCACATTTAAACAGCTGCCTAGGTCCCTGGGTAGTTTGTAGAAATGCCATAAATCATTCCTTCCTTCCATCCACACATTGCGATGGTACCACCCACAGTGATCCAAGACTGATCTCTTGACTTGCTTTGACTAAAAAGGCCTTAAAATGTGGCAGTGGTTGCTGGGAGAACCCCAAGTAGTGTCTGATCCAAGCAAAATGAGAAAATTCATGAAGAGCTGAACCCAACCCACCAGTCTGGAGACAACCCCAGGCAACCATAAGTGAGAAGAACCATCCCAGCCAATACAGAACCAACCCAGTGAGGGAGAAAAATAGATGCCTGTTGCTGTAAAGCTTACGGAAGCTGCTAGGTTTGAGAAGGTTTGTTATGCAACCCTGTTATAGAAATGTTGGTGCAGAAGAAGAAACTCAGTACAGAACAGCCTCACTGGTCATGAAGGCCAGCAAACCTATGAAGAGATACCCCCAAGTACAATACATCATCCCCTCCATTAAAGAAGGAAAAGCAGGAAAAATGAATCCAAGTTACAGAGGCTGCCCACTGACACAAACTTTCTGTCAACAGTGATCCATGCTAGCCAGGGTGAAGGCAGAACTCCTTTTCCTGACACCAGCCAGTAAGTTTCAGTACCTCCTGTGCCTGCAGTAATGTGCTAACTGCAGGTCAGAAGCTTATCTACATCAGGAGGCAAAAATCTACAAAATAAGACTTTCCAGACTCAGCAGGCAACCAGATCATTAAACAGGAGGTATATCAGGAATGACTGGCTTTAATGGCCAATCAACATTCTTATCATCATCATTATTATTAAAGAGAAATTCACATCTGGAAAATGCCTATAAATACAGACTTTAAAATGTCTCCTGGAGAATCACTTGAACCCGGGAAGCAGAGGTTGCAGTGAGCAGAAATTGCACCACACTGCACTCCAGCCTGGGCAACAAGAGCAAAACTCGGTCTCAAAAAAAAAAAAGTCTCCTGGACTGATTATTTGCAACTACAAAGTATGCGTGTGGATGAAAATACTAATTTACACAGCAGAAAACTTAATGCATCAGACAAAAGACTCCAGCCCCAGTGCTATCATGGCATGAAACTCAAGATCTGGTCAAAGATGTGGTGTGAGAAGCCCAGGTGGGGAAGGATGGAATAGGAAGTGGGCTGTGAAGGAAGCACAGAGTCCCTTTTGTCCCCTTAGCTAAGCCCTAGTCATCCCCACAAGTCAGTTCACAGGTAAGGACACCTTGCCCGGCTCCTCACACACTGCTCTTAGATGCCCCTCCTACTTCTATACCTAGTCTCCCCCACCAGACTGTGGACAGAGAGCGTCAGGGTCTCCCTTCAGCCAAAGCATAGGTACTGAACACATGTGTACTAAATAAATGTATCGAACAGCAGAATTGAGATATATAGAGAGGCTTCATAATTAATCCTTTCAAGCATTCCTGAAGGTCACACCAAATAACAAAAATGATTTTTTAAAAATAAAGGTAAAACTTCTTACAATAATGGACCAAAAAAGATTCCTCCAAATCAGAAGGAGTCAGGACTACTATCCTAGATAAGAGATGATAAATTACTAAAACAAAGTAACAAGCAATGAAGGTCCACCCTGCAGCTAGTATTAATTTCTAGTAAATAGCAACATTTTCAAAAGAATGATGGAGCAAATGTATGTTCATTCCTTAAGTTACCAACAGCATTCATATTGTTAAATTACCTAATATTTATCTACCATCTAAGTCTCTATGTTATGTAAGAAAAATCTGAAATCAGAAACATCCTCCTCAGCACTAAAATTTTTAAACTTGTTGATATACTTTAAGTGAATTCATATTAATTTAATTACATCTTTTTACTTTTTAACAAGTTATTTTCTACAAAACAGCAAGGAATTATCACCATCATATTTGTTTCACACACACATATATAATGCCTGCTACAAATGTAAAACTTAAGGCATAACTATGAGTAAATATTAACAAAAGTACACTTTCTTAAAAATAAAATAGGACAGGAGCAGTGGTTCATGCCTGTAATCCCAGCACTTTGGGAGGCCGAGGCGGGCGGATCACGAGGTCAAAAGATCAAGACCATCCTGGCCAACATGGTGAAACCCCATCTCTACTAAAAATACAAAAATTAGCTGGGCATGATGGTGTGCACCTATAATCCCATCTCCTCAGGAGGCTAAAGCAGAATCACTTGAATCCAGGAGGCAGAGGTTGCAGCGAGCCAAGATTGAGCCACTGCACTCCAGCCTGGTGACTCCGTATCAAAAAAATAAAAATAAAAAAATAAAATATGTCCTCAGGCCCACAATTTCCTCCTGTCTCTCAATTAAAGTGAGCAAAATTGGTAGAGATCACAAAAAAGACCCTCAATACGAATGTTATAAGGAGTTTCAAAAATTAAAGAAAATTAACATAATCACTCTCAGTTAAGGAGTTCACTCCTCCTGCAGATTCAGCCAGCAGCTCAGGCCAGGGGTTCCCTCAGTTCCTGTCCTGTCATCTGAGTTCTGTCCCACAAACCGAAATACCAACAGCAAATCCCTTCTTGGATTTTCTGCTTCAAGAAACTCCACCCCCAACCTCACTCACCCTTCCCCATACCCTCCCTGTCCACTACCCCCTCTCCTCTCTGTCATATCTTTTTCAGTCTAAGGCTATTTATAGAATGTCTGCAAAGCTTTATGAACCAAAAGACATAAGTCCATTCTACAAGTACACTTGTCTAATATCATCAAGATTTCATATTTCAGAAAAATTCTCTGAAGTACTATACATTCAATCTGCACCCACTTTAGCATAAACATCATCGGAAATATTTATATGGAATTACTCCTGAAGTCATCCAGAAGTAAACTAATAATGTACTCAAGACAACCCTGGCCCCTCCTTTACTACACAGCACCCCACCAAAGATCCTCCCCTTGCTCCTTGCAAGACCCCCCATTTCCTCCTCCTTACCTAGCTACCATGAGCTGCCTAAGAAAGCACACTCAGTAAGGAAACTACAGTTAGAAGTGATCATGGACCACCCCCTAGGTACACATCAGGAGATGTCCCACCAGGCCTTGCACTCAGGTTTCCATCCATTTCCTGGGAAATCCAATTCCCACATGATCTTCATCTCTGACTGTCACCCCCACACAGGTCTGGGCATCACTAATCTCACCCTAGCTTCCTAACCCTACCCTCCCACCCACTATATCCAATAAAGCTCACCAAATCCTCCTCTCTTGTATGCCACCTGCAAAGGCTGTTTCCTTTCAGCTGTACCTGAAACCGGGAAGTCCCCTCAGCACACTGGTTCCTTGCAGTCTGCCTGGTAAGGCTTTTGGCTTCCTCCTACACTCACATACCAAGCCTAAGATGAGACAGGTGGCCCCCTTGCTCCCCACTGCAGTCTCCAGACCATTCTGGTCCTTCCCCTCACACACACAGTGCTCCTCTGCTGCTCACACCATCTACCTCCAACTACATCTGTACCAACTTTCACTGACTGGAGTTGCACAATCTTTCCCCTTCCCAAGACACTCTCCCGAAGATCCCAGGGACTGGCTAACTGTCTTTCAGTACACTACGAGCACTGTCTTCACTCTGGTTCCAACATTTACATATATGATGCCTGACTCCCTCATTTCTAACGAGGTTGTCCTCTACCCTACCTCTGCCGCCCACACCCACAGCCAGATCCTAGACCTGGTGGTTACTTACAATCTCCCCACTTGCAAGCCTCAGTTTCAAGCAACCTACTCTCTCGTCACCCGCTATTGCTTATCCTTCCCGCCCACTCCTTCTGGAACCCTAATTCCAACAACTCTTCAACCTTACTGGGTCCTTGAATCCAATAACCCCACCCTCTTGTCACTATCTCTGATGCCCAAGTCCTCACTTCCTTTCTTTCTCAATTTAGCTTCCACAGTTCCTCTTTTTAATCAATCTTTTCACTGTCCTTCAACCCCTCTGCCTCTTTCTCCCTCTAACATATTCATGCAATAACACCCCAGCCTTAGTTTCAACCCTGATTCAATGGAAAGTATTTATCAGAGCACAGACCATGTACTGGATACAAAAGATTTTTTAAAATTTTGTATTAAATATTTTATGCATGTGAAAAAAACAAGTTTTGTATATACATAATTTATGATGTATAATAAACACCTTAAATCACCCACTCAACAAAAGCATCCAATCCAATCAGGCTTTGACACCACTCCCCAACACTGCACTAAGGAGTTCCACACCGCTAATTCAATGGCCAATTTTCACTTCTCTCCAGGGCCAACAGCAGATACACATGTAATCTGTGCCCAAGCACCACTAGCCTGGTCCATCAGAAGGAAGCGGAGTCCAGAAGCCTGACATAAAACTTCTGGATATATGTTGGGGTCTAAAGTGTATATTCTCCTATTGCAAGTGATATAGTTTGGATATGTGTCCCCTCCAAATCTCAAGTTGAAATCTGATCGCCAGTATTGGAGGTGGGGCCTGGTGGAAGACACATGGATCATGGGGGTGGATTCCGCATGAACATCGTGGTGCTGTCCTTACAGTAATAAGTGAGCTCCCTCTCCATTCGTTCCCATGAAAACTGATTGTGACAAAGAGGCTGGCACCACCTCCTCTCTCTTATCATGTGATGCCCACTCCCCTTGGCCTTCTATCATGAATGGAAGCTTCCTAAGGCCCTCAAAACAGGAAGATGCTGGTGCCATGCTTCTTGTACAGCCTGCAAAACCATGAGTCAAATAAACCTCTTTTCTTTATAAATTACCCAGTATTCCTTTATAGGAACACAAAGGGACTAAGACCATAGGAAATGAAACAAACTCATCGTTTAGCTCCACTGACAGGTTTGTTTCTTACATACAAATTACAGCCATGTTGTACATGCTAGCTATACTAGTTTAAATTATAAAAAGAATTCCATAAATATATATTCAAAAATTTATCATAACTGAGCATTTATTTCCACAAGCATTCTCCATAGTATTTTAAACTAAAAACTGAGAGCAGCCTGGAGCAGACACTGTCGCTTTCTCTCCAGCTCCTTCACCTCACCCACTATCCACAACAGACCGTCCCTCTTCCTAACAGAGCCTCCATTTGCTCAGGGATCTTCTCCTCCACAAAGCAGTGCCCCTCTCAGAAGCTGGCCTGTTCCCAGTCCCAGAGGGAGGACCTGATACTGCTGAGCCAGTTATGGTGGCAACATGCCCCTTGCCAGTGACTCAAGTCTGTGACCCAATGCTGATCAATACCAAACAATAGAAAGTCTGATGAAGATAGCTGAGACAAGCTTTATTGATTTTGAGGAGTAAGTGTTCCCCTTTTTCCTGCCTTTGGCTATCATTCTGTCTGAGTGCAATGGCTATGGGCATTTTGCCACCCTGAGGACAAACCGGCCACACTAAGGATGGCAAAGCTAAGAGGCGGAAAGCATCTGGACTGTCAACAACACAATGTCCACATCTGGACTGAATTAGCTAATTCTGGGGCCTCCCTGCCTTGGGGCCGCTTTTTATAGGAGAAAGAAATTCTTATTACTTGCTTATATTTGAGTTTTTTGTTACCTACAACCAAAAATATCCTTGTAGGCAGACAGCTGACATAAAATTTGCCAATTCCAACAGGAAACAAACACTAGTGTCAACTGAAAAGATCACAGAAATTATAATACTAATCCTACTTCATTTCTGAAGGCATATTGTTTTCATTTCTTTACTCCTATAAAGTAAACCAGATGTACAACATCAAATGCTTAGCAATCAGATAAATAGTAACACTTGGTTAACCAGGAGTGATAGTCCTTGTGTAAAAGTAAATCTGTATAAAGATATAGTCCAAATACTTAGTGTTAACCTTTTTAAAAGTACAGCTATTTTTACTTAACATTTTTGACACACATTTCTCAAATGCAGGATTCTAAAACTTCGTTTTTAACACATATCAAGTACCAATATAATAAAACACACTATACAAACTGTATCAAAATCAAATGTGAGTTATATTACATTTTAATATATTTATCTCTCTTTTAGGAATCAAGTTTCATCAGATATTTTAAAGTCAATGCATACTTGGATCTCCTTTTCTTGATCCGTATTGGAGCTAGCCTACATTATAATCAAAATCGCTCCTGGGGGGAAAAGTTGGAGACAGAAATAAAATGACTACAGCCTAGGAACTGTAGTCACCTCTACCCGCCCCCCAACTAAGGAGGCAGGAAAGTGATGAGGAGACTGTTTACAGCTGTCCAATAATGTATCATGTCAAATAATCACGACTGACGGTAATAACAGCTCACAAAACAGCTTTGTATACATTACACAACCAACAACCACAGGATGATGGGTATCATTTTTACCCCCACTAGAAAGGGTAGGTCACTTCCAGGACTCGAACCCAGGCAGTCAGCCTCCCATACTGTTCACTCAATTAAGTGCAATACTAATAGAAAGTTGGCCGGGCACGGTGGGTCACACCTGTAATCCTAGTACTTTGGGAGGCCGAGGCCTGCAGATGACTTGAGCCTAGGAGTTCGAGACCAGCCTAGGTAACATGGTGAAACCCCATCTCTACAAAAAATAAAAAGATTAGCGGGACTTAGTGGTGTGTGCCTGTAGTCCCAACTACTTGGGAGGCTAAGATGGGAGGATGGCTTGAGCCTGGGATGTGGAGGTTGCAGTGAGCCATGACTGAGCCACTGCACTCCAGCCTGGGCAACAGAGCTAGACCTTGTCTCAAAAAATGAAAAATAAAATTTCAAAAAAGATATTGTAACTTTAAAAAAAGAGTGAGAGAGGAGGTTAAGGGAAGCATGCCTGGAAATATATTTTGTTGTAAAACAAAAAGAACACAGGAGAGATACGGCACAAGTCACAGAACTAAATAGTTATTAAATACAAAAGTACACCCAGAAGTTGGTTTGTTTAAAAAGTACACCAGAGCCAGTTTGCAAGTGGAATGACCTTTCTCCTAGACAATTCAAAAGGGTGGCATTTCTGTGAAATTAACTCAGTAAAGACTGAAGTGGCTTTCCCCAGGGGACCGTCTTAACCTCCAGGAAATCATCATATTATCCCCAACTTGTGAGCAGCCTCCAATATTGTCACCTCTGCTGTGTCCCTAACACAAGAAACCGAAGGCCCTTCTGGTCGCTGGGCAGTCACTCACAGGCACACAATCTGCTAACAGCATGTGAAGGCCTGAAACTCACGACCTGAAGGATGGGTGATAGGGAATTTTGTTAGAGGAGTCCAGTGGAACACACTACAGCCATTTAAGTCTTATGTCATTCTTCACTTACTGATGTGGAGAAATATCCAAGGCTTTAAGTCAAAAACATAGTGTTAGACCACGCAGAATGACTATTCATGTAAAACCATGTTTGTGTGCGTAACCGAGGCAGCAAGCAAGGCAGGTGCAGGGGAGAAAGAGAGAAAGGAATGCACCCAAGCAAGAGCCAGCCTAGAAAGCACATTCACTGGGATTTCAGTAATGCTCGGCAGGGGACTGCAGAATTTGAGGACGCCTTGATACCTAAATTATTTTTCATATATTCATATTATCCAAATGTTTACAAGGAGTATGTAAAATTGTAGAACCAGAGAAAAACTATAAAGCTGTTTTGGGGGGTACTTCCAGGGTGTTCGAAAAAGGGATTTTTTTCAAAGCCTGAATATTTACCACAAAAAACTCATCAATCACAACACCAGGCCATACTTTTCTCCAAACCTGTCTTACTTTTCAACTTTGAAGAAACCTTAAGACCCAAACAATATATAAAAGAGTATCTTTACCAATTCTAAAATGTTGTAAAAAACAGCAAATGACTTAAATTTCCTCTGTCCAATTTTTTAATTATACTCCTTCTGTAACAGCACATACATGGTACATAATGCTTTGGAATGACCTAGTTATTTAGAGGAGCTTTGCTGCCTTTGTGTTTCTCTAGACATCATTCACTGAAAAGGATAAAAAATAATAGAACTGGGCAGAAAGACATTTCTCTGTCCAGCCATTCAGCAGCTAGTACTGAGTAGGCAAGAGCAAATGTTTGACACTTTTGAATGCAAAGAAGTGATGAAATTTCCAGTCACAATGAGACCCATTCCCAAGACCTGGAAGCCTTAGTCCATGTGAGTCAACCTCTCCTTGTTGTGCTTAATAAACCTGATGCTGACTGACTGTCAACTGACAGAACAGAAGCTTCTTCATAGCACACTATAAAAGTGCTAAAGAGATAGTTTATGCTCAGAAATGATTTCTCTGGAAGAATACATATGATTCTCCTACTGTATGTAGCTAACCTAATACTGTCATATTTTGAAACACCACAGCTAACTTTCTGAATAAGACATAAGGTTCAGGCCGGGCGTGGTGGCTCAAGCCTGTAATCCCAGCACTTTGGGAGGCCGAGACGGGCGGATCACGAGGTCAGGAGATGGAGACCATCCTGGCTAACACTGAAACCCCGTCTCTACTAAAAAATACAAAAAACTAGCCGGGTGAGGTGGCGGGCGCCTGTAGTCCCAGCTACTCGGGAGGCTGAGGCAGGAGAATGGCGTAAACCCGGGAGGCGGAGCTTGCAGTGAGCAGAGATCCGGCCACTGCACTCCAGTCCGGGTGACAGAGCGAGACTCCGTCTCAAAAAAAAAAAAAAAAAAAAGACATAAGGTTCAGTTAGCAACGCTGGTTCACAGAATTACGTGTTTGCAATTAACACTGAGCTAAAGATCAAGATTCCCTTAGGTCTTTCCATTGAGAAAAGACCAACATAAAGCACAACTGGGGTCCTAATTTAGGTGGATATCTGATGTGGAACCAATCTGCAGTGTTTGCTGCCTTTTGCAACCATTCATATTAAATTGTTGGTGTACTGACACATCAACATTTTTCTGGTCTCATTCTTTTCCAACCGCTGACAGATCTCCATGTTTTTGTCAGCAGCAGGAGCACTTTTTAATGTGCCTGTTCTCTGCCTGTCAGTAGAGTTGGCGATAATAGCAAGCCCGTCTCCATATTGCTACAAGCTCAGGCCACTGTGTGGGCCCATTACCTGGCCCACTATACTCCAGCTTTGCCATCCCACTGGCCACAAAGTGTTTCCATCCTGTCTTCTCATCACTACTCGCTGCTGCAGTAAGGAGGGACACAGGCTGTCTGTCCCCATCTTCCTTAACACCTATGCTTGCTACAGCTTCTGCAGCCACTCATTTCTCTTCTCTGGCACTGCTTCTTTCTTTCTCTTCCCTCTTCCCTTGTCTGCCTCCAGTCACTGGTCAGTTTTTGGGCAAAAGATCTGACCTTTTATAAAGTAAGCCAAAGAAAGCTTTGTTACAAAGCTTGTGTTCAGAAAACCAATCTCTGGTAAGCTAACCAAGCAAGTTATTCCTTTAGACCTAAAGGTCAGGTCAGATCACTCCTCTGCTCTTAGCCCCACTGGAGTGCCCCATCTTATCTTACTTAGAGTAACATCCAAGTCCTTACTGGGATGCCAAAGTCCCACGCCATCTTACCCCTATCTCCCTTCTCCCACCCCTGCTCCTTTCCTGGCTTCTTCTATCCTCCATCCCTCCACCCCTATTGACTTCCATGAGATTTCCAGTCTATTTATGACTCAGAGCCTGGTACTTACTGTTCCCTCTGCTTAGAACACTATTCCCCAAAAATAATCACAAAGCTGCTCCTTTGCTTAACCCAGGTCTCAGTCCAAAGCTCTCTTCAGAGAGGCCTTCCCTGACCCCAATATCTAAATAAGCATAAACGTACCCTTATCAAGCTTAATTTTTCTATCATCATTACCTGAAATTGTATCATATATTTGTTATTTGGTTTTTTTGTTCTTGTTTTTTAGAGATGGAGTCTCACTATGTTGGCCAGATTGGTCTTGAACTCCTGGCGTCAAGCAATCCAGCTGCCTGGGCCTCACAAAGTACTAGGATTACATGCATGAGCCGCTGTGCCCGGCCTGTTATTTATTGTCCATCTATCCTAATACAATGAAAGTCCCATAAGCGCTAGGGCTTCATCTGCAAATAGCAGGCACTCAGTCACTATATGTGGAATGACTTTAAAAACAGTTGAAATAGTCTAAGCTATGTAGACCTAAAGAGTGGTCAATTCCATTTGTTAAAAGGGCAACCCTTTACTCCCATCAAACTAGAAAAATAATCCTCTCACTTAAGCCTGGGAGATCAAGGCTGCAGTGAGCTGTGATCATACCACTGCACTCCAGCCTGGGTGACAGAGAGAGACCCTATCTCAAAAAAATTTTTTTAATTAAAAAACAGAAAAATAATCCTCAAATATTACTCCCATAATCTTAAATAGAATTTACAGAATGTCACCTAAGGTTTGCTCAATGATTTATGATTATTAGCACAAAAGTCAATGAACGTCTTGTGGTACAAATGGGCATGGGCAGAGCTACAAGCAGTTCTGTTCTGGGAGGGAATGTGCCAGAATGCCTTTCCTCTATTCCTCTACTTTCTCGGAAATACAGGAGCCAGAATAAGATTCCATCTCTAGGAACAGGACAAGTGATCCAGGCTGGCCAATCACAGTACTCCATCTCCAGGAACAGGACATGGGATCCAGGCTGGCCAATCACCGTACCTCATCTCCCTCACCCAGTGATTGGTACAGGAATGGGTACGGGCCCTAGATGAGTGGCCACACTCCTCTCAAGGGTCACTAGCTGCCAGGACGTGTCAGGCTGGCAATGCTAGGGACCATCACACCTATACCTGGCAGAGTTGGCCTGAGAATGAAGCAGAAGCACAGAAAACAAAAACACAGAACCAAAGGTAGAGACTATTTTCCACCAAGTGGGGAGGTAGGAAAAGAGACAGTGGATATGAGACTGAGTGAGTATCCTGACCACATCCCTGTGGACAGTCATCTCGAATGCCAAACGTTCCCTTAGACTGTTTAGTTACGTATGTCATTAAATCCCTCTTTGGCTTAAGTTAGTTCAAGATGGGTTTCTGCCACTTGCAACCTAAAGTCCTAAGTATTACAAATACAAATATTCTCAACATATACTACCCTTCTAGTGGAGCAGAATAATCAAGGAAAAAAAAATGCCTACTCTGGTTAAACATATACATACAGGTGGCTGCCACGAGCTGAGGAGAGGAGGGAATGAGGAGTGAATGCTTAATGGTTAGTTTTCCAGGGGTGATGAAAATGTTTTGGAAGAAGATAGAGGTAGCAGTTGCAAAATGCTGTTAATGTACTAAGCACCACTGAATTGTTTACTTTTAAAAGTTTTTTTTTTTTTTTTGAGACAGAGTCTCACTCTGTTGCCCAGGCTGGAGTGCAGCGGCTCAATCTCAGCTCACTACATCCTCCACCTCCTAGGTTCAAGGTTTTTGGTTTTTGGTTTTGTTTTTTTTTTTGGTTTTTGGTTTTTTGAGATGGAGTCTCGCTCTGTCACCCAGACTGGGGTGCAGTGGCACGACCTCAGCTCACTGCAACCTCTGTATCCTGGGTTCAAGTGATTCTCCTGCCTCAGCCTCCCAAGTAGCTGGGATTACAGGCACCCACCACCACACCCGGCTTATTTTTGTATTCTTAGTAGAGTATTTTGTATTTTTAGTTTCACCATGTTGGTCAGGCTGGCCTCGAACTCCTGACCTCAGGTGATCTGCCCACCTCAGCCTCCCAAAGTGCTGGGATTACAGGTGTGAGCCACCAAGCCTGGTCTAAAATGATTAACTTTATGTTATGTGAATTTCACCTCAATAAAAAAAATTAACATTCAAACAATGCTGCAAAGTACTTCTTGATGGTAGAATAGGCTTTTGCAAAAGAGGAAATTGGGTTAAATGGGATATACATTTTAAAGATCATTGATCTGTATTAACAAACGACTTTTCAGAAAGATTGTTCCAAGTTACAGTCCTATCAAAAGTGGAGAGAGCTCACACCATATACTGTCATCAGAGAAAAAAAGACAACAGCAAATTTGCTAATATAATGGATAAATACATTTTAATCTCTAAGTTTATATATTTACATTACTAGTGAGGAACAAACACTGAAAACGTTCTTATGGGTCTTAGCATTTGTCCATTTGCAATTTACATATACATATATTTTGAACATTTACTTACTACAATTTTCTTGTTAATTACACGTAGTTTTTTATGTATTATGTATGTAACTATTTCTCCTCTTATAAATTTCAAATATTTTTCCAGTTCATTATTTATTTTTTACTTCAGTTAAAGGTGATGTGTCTGTTTCTATATTTATTTATTTTAGGAGCAGGAAAAGAGAAAAGGAACAATTCTTTCCAAAACAAATACCTGCAATATGACACACACAGACAAAGACACAGACACATGTTGAGGAAGACTAGAGGATATTTTACTTCCACTCCAGGAGTTCAGCATAAGCTATACCACATCAAGCCTAACTGGTCAAATGCATCCTCATCTTATTAGATACTATAGAGTCCATGGAATAGAGAGAGTCTGCACTGTTTACACCAGGAATATGACCAGACAGAAATAAAACACGGTGATCCCTAACAGAAGTTGTAAGGAAGCAACGTATATCTTCAGTTCCCCTCTCTTCCATGCAGTTTTGAAAATACTATCAAAGATTTCATTAAAAAATTTTTCCCAAATAACCCCATTTAAAAAATGGGCAAAGACATGAACAGATATGTCACAAAAGAAGACATACAAGCAGCCAACAAACATATAAAAAAATGCTCATCATCACGAATCATCAAAGAAATGCAAATCAAAACCACAATGAGATACCATCTCATACCAGTCAGAATGGTTATTAAATAGTTAAAAAAAAAAAAAATGACAGATGCTGCTGAGGCTGTGGAGAAAAGGGAACACTTACACACTGTTGGTGGGAATGTAAATTAGCTCAGCCACCGTGGAAAGCAGTTTTGAGTTTCCCAAAGAACTTAAAAGAGAGGTACCATTTGACCCAGCAATTCCATTACTGGGTATATACCCAAAGGAAAAATAAATCATTCTACCAAAAAAAACACATGCACTCATATGTTCATCGCCATGCTATTTACAACAGAAAAACATGGAATCAACCCAAGTGCCCATTAGTGGTGGACTGGATAAAGAAAATGTGATACTACATGGAATACTACACAGCCATAAAAAGAATGAAAGCATGTCTTCTACAGCAACATGAATGCAGCTGGAGGCCATAAACCTAAGTGAATTAATCCAGGAACTGAAAACCAAATACCACATGTCCTCACTTGTAAGTGAGAGCTAAACACTGAGCACAAGGGCACATAAACATGGCAATAAGATACACTGCACACTACCTAGAGTGGGGACGGAGGGAGTGGGGTATGAGTTGAAAAACAACCTATTTGGCACTATGCTCACTATGTGGATGACGGGATCCATACCCCAAACCTCAGCATCATACAACATACCCACGTCACAAACCTGCACATGTACCCCCTGTACTGTAAATAAAAGTTGAAATGTAAAAAAACAATTTCCTCACTAGCTGTAACAGGTCTTTGACTGGGGGGAATGTGACTCAGTTTTGGTTTTTATAAATTTAAAACTTTACAATAATGTCTCTCCAATTTTGTTCCCATGAAGGAATATCTGGGGAATTTGCCTAAGCCTGCCCTTGCCAACAGCTCTCCAGCATTGCTGTCCCTCTTTCCCCCAACCCTCATCAAGGTTTACGAACACCAATCTCTCTCCCTTTGGTCCACGGAAATAGTCCTTTCTTATATCTATTCCCCTTAGAATCCAAGAGATTGGTCTGATAATGAATGTGTGTAAACAAAGGAGATTAGAGAATTCATTTGGGAGAAACCACCACTCTTAATTCATGATCTTGAATCATTAATTTAATGTTGGAAACTTCTGACTGGTGAAAACAATCTTTGGGGCAGGAAGGCTTTCAGGAATTGTTTAAGCCATGATGGACCAGCTCTGCTCCCCAGTAGACTTAGATCCAGCTATTCAGAAATCACATTTTTGGTTGGTGGGTTTTTTTTTTTTAAAGTTACTTATTCTAAACTAAGATTGCAAGCTCTGGTATGCCTAGTGCTATGCACAATGTCTGGCACATAGTTTGTGTTGGACATATAACTGCTAAGTGAATAAAGAAACTTGAGCCAGCTCCCTGGGTTCAGATCCTGATTCTGCCACTAACTGGATGTGTAACCTTGAACAAGGTTCCTAACCTGTCTGTATCTCAACTGTAAAACAGGGATAATGATATTCCCTCTCTCATTTGGGCAGATTAAATGCATTAATAAATGTAGAAATATTTATGGCACTGTTCAGCACATAAAAAGTACTAAATATTAATTATTATTATTCCAAATAGGGGAGTAAGTTATCAAGAGAAATCAAGATGAAAAAGAAGCTGCTCAGGTTCTCTATGTACTTATCATTTAGTGGGAAAGAACACGTATAAGGCGTGAACACAAATAAACATGGTACGGGCCAGGCGCAGTGGCTCACGCCTGTAATCCCAGCACTCTGGGAGGCCAAGGCAGGCAGATCGCAAGGTCAGGAGTTCAAGAACAGCCTGGCCAACATGGTGAAATCCCATCCCTACTAGTAATACAAAAAAATTAGCTGGGCGTGGTGGCACGTGCCTGTAATCCCAGCTACTGGGGAGGCTGCAGCAGAAGACTTGCTTGAACAGGGGAGGAGAAGGTTGCAGTGAGTGGAGACTGTGCCACTGCACTCCAGCCTGGGCGACAGAGCAAGACTTTGTCTCAATAAATAAATAAATAAATAAATAAATAAATAAATAAATAAGCACGGTGCGGCCAGGCGCAGTGGCTCACACCTGTAATCCCAGCACTTTGGGAGGCTGAGGTGGATGGATCACAGAGTTAGGAGTTCAAGACAAGCTTGGCCAAGATGGTGAAACCCCATCTCTACTAAAAATATGAAAATTAGCCAGCCACGGTGGCAAGTGTCTGTAATCCCAGCTACTCAGGAGGCTGAGGCAGGAGAATCACTTGAACTCAGGAGGTGGAGGTTGCAGTGAGCCAAGATCGCACCACTGCACTCTAGCCTGGGCTGCAAGACTCCATCTCAAATAAATAAATAAATAAATAAGAAAAGCATGGTGCAAAGTCAAAGGCCATTAATACCAAACAAAAGGTACAAAGTGCTGTGGGAATTCTGAGAAGAGATACGTTCAGGGAAAGAGGATGAAGAAAGCCCACGTGGAAGATATAAAGTGTTGGCACTGTCTCTTGGAAAAACTGTAGATGGCAGGATGGACAACAGCTTCCAGGAAATGGATGGTAGATTAGTTTGGGTTCTCTGAGAAGTAGAGGCCAAGACAGGGTTAGACATGCGAGAGATTTATTGCGGAAAATGACCATGGAGGATAAATGAGAAGGAGCTGGTGACAGCAGGGAGAGGACCCCTGGGAAGGGGAGTGGGGAATGAAGGAAGGTTGAGTAGGAAGAGTGTCAGACTTCAACACAGTTCTGAGAAGGTCTTAGGCCAACAGGAAGTCCTCAAGCCAAAGTGGCCCTTCAGAGGCATCTGAAGTGTGCAGGAATAGGTAGCATTAATACTCCTGCAGTGCTCAGTAATGGGCTAAGAGCTTCCCAAGGGAAACTAAGCTTTGGCTCAAAATTGGTAGATTCAGGGAGCAGCAGCTGGGGCCATCAGTCAATCATGCTCCCCACAGCAGGAGAAGCAGCACATTCTTATGGCTCTCATAGTCAGGCACAAGCAATGTCACAAGTACCATGCTTGTACTTTCAGGCATGGCTAAGGTTCAATGAATATGTGGCATCACTTGAAATCAAACACAATATCCATGGGCTCCTGAACTTTATCAAAAGGGATTTTTTAAACTTAACCATAATTGTAATATCAAAATTTGATTACTACTTTGTCCAGGGTCAGTGGCTCACGCCTATAATCCCAGCACTTTGGGAGGCCGAGGTGGACTAATCATTGGAGGCGAGGATTTCAAGACCAGCCTAGCCAACATGGCAAAACCTTGTCTCTACTAAAAACACAAAAATTAGCCAGGCATGGTGGAGCAAGCTTGTGATCTCAGCTACTCAGGTGGCTGAGGCATGAGAATCGCTTCAACCCAGGAGGCAGAGGTTGCAGTGAGCTGAGATTGCACCACTGAACTCCAGCCTGCATGACAAAGGGAGACTCCGTCTCAAAAAAAAAAAAAAAAAAAAAAAAGATTACAACTACTTTTAAAATAGCTGTGGCTTCAGTTTCTAAAACAATATAAAAGACATAAAATGGTTATGAAACATCACTTTTCTGAAAATTAAGGCTAAAACCCTGAATTGAGAATTCAGAATGAACTCAGAAACAATCTACTAAGAATCTTTCTAAAATTCCTATTTTAACTTTACCAAATTCTCAACTGCTAGATTTTGCTAGTGGATTCTGGATCCTCTCACTGGAAAATGCTATTTGTATTGACACATTCAGGAAGCTTTAACTATGTAAAATAAGCTGTATTGGAGACCACCTAAAACACATTCACAAATAGATATTTAATAAATTTCTTTTATAATTAATATGAACTGATTGCTTAAGGTAGTAATTTGATTAAATAAGGATATGCGAAGACATTTTGCAAAAGTGTAAACTGGTACATGAATTTGAGATATCAACAGAGTTACATTTTACATGCGATTAAGTCACAAGAAAGGCAAAAGTAGAAAAAATTAAAATGATCCTTTAACTCTGGAGTCATACCCAGCAGGGGGATGCTCTCACAGTGAAAGGCATAAAGGAAAGAAGACTGTGGGCGACACGGCGGGTTCCCATGTCCCACCTTAGGTCCACTCTGGGGCACATGGTCATTGAGCAGAAGGGCATACCACATCTGTGCTGCTTAAACTGGCCTCATTCTATACAGATTTTCTGCCTTCTTAGTGAATATTTAACATAAACGTTAAATGCATTTTTCAGTCACTCCCTAAGGAAAAAAAACGAAGCCTTCCAGATAACAGATGTCCTTTTTTTAAGAGGTTATGTGGCACAGAAGAGGGAGCAAGACATATTCAAGTTCCTATCACCATGAGTGAGAAAACTGGCTCAGCAAATGACTTCACCTGCTACCTTCACAGAGGGGACAGAAGCCATGATGTGAGAACTCCCTCCCTGTCCCCATCACCCAGCACCCCATTCCTACTTCCTTCAAGTGGCCTTAGAAGAAGAGGTGTCCTTCCTGTTAAGCCTGATCTCTCACCCCGGGCTCTCCATCTCACTGCAGATCACACCGTTCTGCATTATTATCCCCCGTTTCTTCAATTTCGCTCTTTATTAGTTACTTCTATATAAACTCAAATTCCTCCAGTTCTAAAAAAATTTAAAAGTCAAATCTCCATACACACAAACACCTCCATGTTAGGTGCTCTTTCAACTGCAAGACCCAGAAACATGACTCAAGCTAGTTAACATGTTACCAGTTCCTGCAACTGAGCAGCTCAGGATGGACCTGGCAAAGACACGGCCGAACTCAGGACTCATGGGCTTCCTCTCACTCTCCACCTCTCTATTGGCATTCCCTGTGAGTGTGGAATTCAATTTAAGGCACGTGCTCCCCACATGGTGGGAAAAACAAATGCCAGCAGCCCAGACTGTATCTTCAGGGCTTGCAATCCAAAGGAAGGGAGCTCGCTCTCTCCCAGCATCTAGGTTTCAAATCTCAGAGGAGAATGGGATTCTCAGACACTAAATGGGAAGAGACAGGATTTGGCTCCTCTTCTGCTTAAAACTCTTCACTGGAGTCCCAACATCTACCTACACCATAGGATAAAACACTGTGCACTTAACTCCATGGTGCTACACACCATTACCTTTGCACACGTTCCTCTCTCTATAGTACCCTCATCCCCAACTTGTCCCCCTGATAAAATCCTTTATCCATTATTCAAAACCTACTTCAGACCTAACCTCCCTAAAGAAGCACTGGCTGGTGTCTCCAGGAGGTCTTGCTGCTGTTCCTCCTCTGCACCTGTGCCCACCTCTATGGTTCCACCACACTCCTCAGTGCCACTCAAAACCCTCGTGGTAAATTTCCTTGTTTACATGGCTATTTCTCCTACCAAACCATAAATCCTGGGCTTGTGCCTTATTAACATCTAAACACAGACTTACTTATGTCAGACATGCACGCAAACACATATGCACTCACATACTCTTTAAAACAATGCTTGTGACTTGATTTTTGTTGTTGTTGATACAGGGTCTTGCTCTGTCACCTAAGCTGGAGTGCAGTGGCACGATCAAAGTTCCCTGTAGCCTTGACCTCCTGGGCCCAAGTGATCCTCCAGCCTCAGCCTCCCGAGGAGCTAGGGCCACAGCACATGCAAGCACATACCCAGCTAATTTCTTCATTGTTTTGTAGAGAAGGGGTCTCACTATATTGCCCAGGCTGGTACTGAACTTCTGGGCTGATCTTCTCACTTAACTCTCGCAAAGTGTTGGGATTACAGGCATGAGCAATAGCACCCAGCTTGATTTTTTTTAACTTCAAGGACAAGATAATTGTTTAACACATTATATTAGTTATTCTTAATTTCACAGAACAATAATTTATATGTCTTCTTTTTAAAAAGTCTTAAAATTCAAATTGAAACAATTTGTTATTTTGAAAATCAAGTTTTTTTGTTGTTGTTGTTTTGCGTTTTTTTTTTTTTTTTTGAGAGTCTTACTCTGTTGCCCAGGCTGGAGTGCAGTGGTACGATCTCTGCTCACTACAACCTCCACCTCCCAGGTTCAAGCCATTCTCCTGCCTCAGCCTCCCAAGCGGCCATGCCTGGCTAATTTTTGTATTTTTAGTAGAGATGGTGTTTCACCATGCTGGCCAGGCTGGTCTTGAACTCCTGACCTCATGATCTGCCCACCTCGGCCTCCTAAAGTGTTGGGATTATAGGCGTGAGCCACTGCGCCCAGCCAAGTTTTTTCTAAATAAAAAAATTATTTGTAGTTCTATCTTGATACTCAGTTTGGTAACCAAAGATCAGTACTCTAAACACCTAGTAAAAGTATTACGCCTGTCCACAAATAAAGTACTTACAAAATAAAAATCCAAATTATAAAAGTTTACAGCAAAATATTCTAGACCTACCAATTATCCCCCTTCTCAGAATAAAAGATGGAAGCCAAACTTTTTTAGTATCTTAAACAAAACATCTGAGCTCGGACATTTACCCTATGTTCACTTTTCTCACATCAGAAGTCTAGACAACCTCCAGCCTTAGAGGCAGGGATGGTGTATTTGTGCTACATATACGTGTCCAAAGTTCCATTTACATTCCAGAGGTTATAAATGTAATTGATGAAAAAATAGCAAAGGAAGCATTATGACAAAACCACTTTGTACCAAACAAGGTCAACTGAGATAGACCATACTAAGACTGCCTGAAGAGTCTGAAATTACACCTCCCAGCTTTGTTCTAGTTGTAGAATGTCCACGTGGCATTAATGTCCATGCAAATATTTATCACCTGCTAGGCCTGCCAAGGTTACAGGGAAGGCAATGAACACTAAAACACTGAAGGAGACTGTTTATCGTCTGCCCATGCTCAAATCAAATATGATAATCCCAAGTCTCCCTAGAAAAATGCAGAAAAATGGACCAGAAAGAGAGAAGCCAACATCACAGCAACATTTTTGGGAGGCATGCAAAAATTGCTGGAGTTTTGTTTCTATGTTATCATTCATTCTACTGGATAAATATATTTTCTGATATGTAAATTTCCTTTTGAATCAGATAACTAGCAGAAGCATAACATGGCCTTCATAATCAGATGAGTCTCACTCAGCTTTCCCACTTGCTGGCAGACAAGTAGCTATTTTCACTGAGCTTCAGTTTCCTCAGCTGAGGAGAGGAACACTTCCTTTGTTACAGTTGCAAAAAGATTCAGTGAGGTCATGATGATAATAACCAATAAAACTAAACATATGATAGCATTCTATCATTTCATTAAGGTCCAGATCTCATGTCCCACACCCCTCAGACACGCCACTTGGATCTTGCCTTTTCTTAAACTCAAAATGTAGAACACCAAACTCATCTTTCCCATCCTTGCCCAGGATCCCTTCCCAATTGTTCTCACTCTGTAGATGACACTCCTATTATCCCAAATACCTACCACCAATTATCAAATTATAAAAAGGTATTTATTGGTAGTCAGACTACAGTGAAAATGGCAGCCTCAATCCTTGCTGCTAGCGGGGCCAATGGAGCAACACTTAGTAAAGCACTGTGAATCGTCATCAAATGTTCAAACCCAGCAATCTTACTTCAGTAAAATCTATTCTAAAGAAATACAGAAAAAGCTGCTCCTCAAGATGTTTACTGCAGTATTGTTTCTATCAGGAAAAGGGAAGGAAGAAAAAAAGGAAAGAAGGAAGGAGAGAAAAGAACACAATTTAACAATCCAGGAAATGGTAGGCTAAATTATGGGACAAGGTCTTAACAAACGGTTGTACTTAAAAATGAGAGGAACAAAACATGAAAAATGCTAATAATAAAATAAAAGACATTTAAAACTGTATGTCAATTTGTTCCTACATAGAGCGACATATGCACAAAACGAACTATATGACAATGCTGTGTTTTGCTCTCTTTGTATATACAGCATTTGTGAGAGATGGTTCCCTACTCTGGTCCAAACCTAGGTCACAATTTGACCTGAGTCTGGCTTAGGATCCCCCAGCCAGCCTCAGCTTCTGCTTGTCAGGCTACTGTTCCACTCATTCCCCAGGACCCTACCCTACCCCTGGCCTATGCAGGACACTGGACATCCTCTGAGCAAAGGTCCTCAGTGCTCAACACCACACCTCGCTACTGCCCCACTGGACACAGTGAAAGTCAGGCTGGTTTCCTCACCCTCCTATATCACTGCCACATTACTTCCGCCACCAGCTCTTCTATCTTCCCTTGGTTGGAATTGCCCTTCCCCTCTACTTTCCCAAATTCTAACCTTGCTCTGTCCAGTGTGCAGCCACTAGTGACATATGACTAATGAGCACCTGAAACACAGCTAGTGTGAACCGATATGTGCTGTAAATATACAATATACAATGAATTCCAAAAACTTTGTATGAAAAAAAGATGTAAAAATGCTGATAGCATTTTATATTGATTACCTGCAGATATATGTTAGAAACATGGACTTAAATAAAATGCACTATTAAAATTAATTTCATCTGATTCTTTTTACTTTTTAACATGTAGTCACTAAAAAAGATTAAAATTGCACATATGGCTCACATTGTATTTCTATTGGACAGAACTAGTCTAACCATTCTTTGGAGCCCAGCATAAGTAAAACGTTGATATGATTTGGCTGTGTCCTCATCCAAATCTCACCTGGAATTGTAATAATCCCCATATGTCGAGGGCTGGGCCGGCTGGAGATAACTCAGTCATGAGGGTGGCTTTCCCCATACTGTTCTCAGGGTAGTGAATAAATCTCACAAGATCTGATGGTTTGATAAATGGGAGCTCCCCTGCACAAGCTCTCTTGCCTGCCACTATGGAAGACATGACTTGGCTTCTCATTCACCTTCTGCCACGATTGTGAGGCCTCCTGAGGCATATGGAACTGTGAGTCAGTTAAACCTCTTTCCTTTATAAATTACCCAGTCTCGGGTATGTCTTTATCAGCAGCGTGAGAACAGATGACTACAAATCTCCTTAAAGATGCCCTTATTTTTGTGACATTCTTAATTATCTCTTTTGTTCTTTGAAATCCTATAATGGATTCTACCATATACCCGACCATCTAATTACATAACACACCATAAATGTACTATTATTTTCTATCTGTTCTTCTCACTATATCAATGCCATTTCTATATCCTAATCTGGGACTCAAAGTAAACACTCAACTTTTAATTAGACACACTATCTGGCCAGGCATGGTGGCTCATGCCTGTAAGCCCAACACTTTGGGAGGCTGAAGTAGAAAGATTGTTTGAGTCTGTGAGCTCAAGGCCAGCCTGAGCAACATGGCAAAACCCCGTCTCTACAAAAAATATAAAAATCTGGCAGGGCGTGGCGGCTCACACCTGTAATCCCAGCACTTTGGGAGGCCGATTCGGGCAGATCACCTGAAGCCAGGAGTTCAAGACCAGCCTGGCCAACACGGTGAAACCCTCTGTCTACTAAAAACACAAAAATTAGCCAGGCCCAGTGGTACACACCTGTAATCCCAGCTACTCAGGAGGCTGAGGCATGAGAATCACTTGAACCCAGGAGGCGGAGGTTGCAGTGAGCCAAGATGGCACCACTGCACTCCAGCCTGGGTGACAGAGTGAGACTCCATTTCAAAAAAAAAAAAAAAAAAAATGAGCCTAGTGTAGTGGTGCATGCCTATAGTCCCAGCTCCTCCGGGGGCTGAGGTGGGAGATTACTTGAGCCAGGGAGGCCAAGGCTGTAGTAGTTGAGCCAAGGTCAAACTACTGCACCCCAGCCTGGACAACAGAGCAAGACGCTGTTAAAAAAAAAAGACAGGGAATCTTTGCTGGAGCAATATGGTAATACAGAGGGTTTTGTGGTTTTTGTTTTGTCAACAGTGTAGGGAGAACTGGAAGTCACAGGACCTAACTGCTCTTTGTTCTTCCTCTAACATAAGTAAAATCTGCTCCACGTCTTGACACCATGTGTCAAGCCGGCCTGTGCCTCAGTTTACCCCGCTGTAAAATAAAGTTAATCATACCAGACCAGTCGGTAATATACAGCCAGGCCAAAGTATCTACATCCAAATTGGAGTTATTACCATGACACTAAGAAATACTCTACTTCCACAACTAATTTTACGTTTCTCAACCAGTTGTTTTAAATACAGACTACTTTTTAGGAAAGAGAACAAATCCATCACTAGTATCAAAAATAAGAAAGACCGAGAAAAATTACCTATCAAAATACTTGTCCAATCCTATTAATGGTGGGAGATATGTTGGGAAAGGAAACTGTTAAAGGCCTACTTCAAGCTGAAGTCATTTATTCATCATACTCACAATCATCCTTGAAAAGGCAAACATTACCATACCCATTTTACAGAGCAAAGAAACCAAGGTTCAAAGACAGGCTACGTAACTAGCTCAAGTCATGAAGTTGCAGGCAGCAGGGACAGGCTGCAAATACCCAAGTCAGTGGCATAATCTTTGTATACTTAAAAAGAAATCACTATTATCACTTCAAGATAAAATATATGAAAAGCGAAAGTGTCATATAAATACACACATAAAAATACAATAGTAATTACTATTCATTTCTTTCAAATAGTTTCCTTGATCTTGGCTTAATTCCTAACTTTTAGTTCAAGAGGCCTTTGTTTTCTAAGCAGACTTCTTTTTGAGTAGCAACCAAATAGAATATGGGATTAGGTAGGAACTAGTGCATTAATGTACTATTTCTGAAGTCTGAATAAATCACAGGAGCAAGTGAAAGTTCATATTAAATATTATGACTAGAACTCCTCAGACACATTTTACAAAAATCTAGTCCCTACAAAGATCATAGTAACAAACAAAAGCAAACTGGGCCACTCCTCCCGTAAGTATATCAACAAAAATCATACACCTAAGGAAATATAAAAGAACCTCTCCATGTTACAAAACTGAGGTCATGATGAGTTCTGTGAAATGATAAAAGAAAGTTCCTTAAAATAAGAAACTGTACCTTAGAGTGAAACTACAATTCCACAAACTTGCAAAGAAACAACTTTCTCAGAATAGGAACAATGTACTGTGTGCTAAGAAGTAACCTGATCTAGGTTTACTTGATTCTGCCTTTATAAAACGTAGCCAACTTAATCTTGCAGACGTGGACAGAACAAAAGTATAAATGCTAAAGCACAGAAAAAGGCTCAAAGTATCAAATGCTTTAAAACACAGCTCAACTCTCCTTTATCAAAAATGTCCCTGCAGTAGGTGTTAATCAGTCACTACTAGGAACTCCACACAATGCAACCTGTGTATTGTGCAACCTGTGAGTGCATGGTATCTACAGGAAGTAGAAAATTCAGTTTATCAAGAACACCACACTTCACTCTCAAAAGTCTTGAAAACGAATCCCTGTAACAGTAACTAATTTACATTTCATTTCAAACTGAACAAGTCAGTGTAACCTCGAGGAATGTGAGACTGTGAATAACTTCACTTGGCCAAATCAGGTGTGGTTTGGTTTGGCTTGGGTTCTTTTCCCCCTCAGAGGTAGAATCTAAATAGAAATAATCAGCAACTTCTGATCTCATGAACAAGATCTTTATTTAAAATCCTCACATGTTAAATCATTTTATGCAATATTCTTTCAAGTGACAGACACATTAGCACTAGGCAATTTTTGTGAATTTTAGGACTAAAAGACACCTAGAAGAAACATAAGGCGTTCTTTCCTTCGCCACCAAAAACACAGGCAAGTGTATCTATAGACAGCAAAGGTGTTTTCATCCTAAAGAAAAGACTTAGGAGGCAAAAAATACAGAAAACAAAACATAGCCGAGGCGAACCAGCTACAGATCACATGCAGCAGGTGACAGGAAGCCTTGTGGACACCTCACACCCACAGGGGTGAGCTTCATCACAGGTCAACCCCAGGCCCACCTGAGCTCCTCAGAACTTCCACCCGGCAGGCCATAAACCAGAAGGTGGCGGACACCATCACTGTCACGCCGGTAATAAAGGAGAAGCAGCCTCCCTGAACCCAAGAAAACCACCCCTCTCTCCAAGCAGGAAGAGAAGGCCCCTTCACTCCAAGGACACAAAGAAACTGAAGCAGCCAAACTCAAAATAAAAATTAAATTTAAAAAGCAGCATGGGAAAACAGATGATAAATCTGCGCTGGGATCACTTGGAATCTCAGTCTATTTGGGGTCTCACATTCAAAAGTAAAAATAAAATTTAAAAGGAGGATGACAGAGATGAGAGCCCAATTAGGTCTGTGCTAGGTTCACTTGGGGTCTCGGTCTACTTAGAGTCTCAGACTCAAAAATAAAATTTTAAAAATGAAAGGGGGAGGTGACAGTTCAGTGTGCGCGCGTGATGACCACTTGGGATCCAGTTCACTTGCTGGGAGGAGAGGGGACAGGTACTTCTGCGCCCGGCCTCCAGGTTCTCCGGGAGCGCAGGCGCCCAGCGAGAATCTGGGCTAAGTTTAACTCGAGGGCGACTGGAGCAGTGCCCGAGGGCCAGGCTGCGGCTTTCCGGAAACAAAGCCCCGGGGGTCCAAGCCCAGATCCAGGGAAGGGGATCGGACGCCCACCTATCCCCCTCCCCAGCCTCCCAGCCACCGACCCCTGCCCAGAAGGGCGCCCTCCCAGCAGGTGCCCCTACCCCGGTGACCCGATCCCCGCGCCCGGCGCGCGCCTCACCCAGCAGCGCCCGCAGGTGCTTCAGGCGGGTCAGCACGTCCTTTTTCGGGTCCAGCACCTTCTGGGTGGACTTCTTCACATCCCCGTGGCTCCTTCGGGAGAACATCCCGCGGCAGGAAGCCCGGGCCCCGCCGGCGGGGCAGTAGGCGCCTGCGCCACGCGAATCAAAGCATAGGGTCGAGGCCGGCGCGTGTCGTGCGGGCCACTCGCCGCCCCCAGGCCGGCTGCTGCCGCCGCTGCCGCCGCCGCCGCTGCCTCAGCTGTGGCTCCAGGAAGGAGGGGCGGGCCGGTCACGGCGAGGGGCGGGGCAGGAAGGCGGTGTCGACGCGGAACCGAAGGCCCCGCCCCGCGGGAGGTGCCGGCCGGCCCTTTGGGCGCTACGCACGCGCACACAGCCCGAACTCTCCTCGCGGGACACTAGCCCGTCCCCGCCAAAACTTAACAGGGGACGCGCTCAGAGCGCCGAGGAGGCGCCTCGAATCACAAAGTAGCTGCTCTCCCGCACACGTTGTACTACAAATCCCGAGATGCACCGCGAGACAGTCCTCCAATCAGCTGGCGGCCTTCGGCACGATGGGAGTCAATGGGCAGGCATTGGGCACGTCGCCCCGCCCCGCCGCGGGCCGCAAGTGCTCCTGGGAAATGAAGTTCTCCAGCGGGCGACGCGCTGTGACCTCCTTTCCAGGGTCGCAGAAGCGCAGGGCGGCCTCTGCCCGCCTTCTGCCCCGGCAGCCTAGATCGTCCGTAGCGTCACTCTATCTCCTGCGTGCCCACCCTATTTTCCTCTAGTGCAACGTGAACCGCACACACACACACACACACAAATCTCAGTGAGAAAAGTGTCAAGGCTTTTCAAATGCAAACTATTTTTAGGTTTAGCTTCTGGATTCACACCAGGGAACGAGTCGAAGCCCCTCTGACCGTGCCAAAATCGCAGCTCTAATTTCACACTAAGATGAGTGGCTTTGGCACTAAGGAAGAGCGTGCCCCGGTGAGGAGTTCAGCCGGCCCCTTGGTTCCTGGAACCCAACCTCACTTGGGGTATGGAGGTCGCTCGCTCAGAGGGCTCCTTGGGATTCTTGCCTGTTTGTAGGAAGGGTGTGGTTATCTGTGTTGTGCAAGCCACATGGCGATCCAGTAGCAGAACCAGAAATAGAACCTGAGGGATCTGACTCAGGCCTGTATACTTTTTAAAGCCAGGCGCCTATTCCCTGGGGCAAGACTTTGAGCTGGAAGATGGTCAGGAGATTTCTTACACTGTAGGATTGTATAGTGGCATCCGGATCCTGCAAGTTTTGACATCCTTTCAGCTTTTTAAGCAAGTACTTAAGGTAGAATCACGTAGTTTCCATCCAAATTGGGACAACACAACTGTCTTTTTCTCCTCTAGCTGAACTATAACTTGAGGGAAGAGACAAAGATTTACACACCTTTGTATCTCCATTCCTGAGCACAGTATTTGGCCTGTAGGGTCACTCAATAAAAGTTCATTAAATGAAATACAATAAAAAGCTAAAGTAGTCCTACATATTTCAACCAGGCAGGCAAAAAGAAAAAAAAAAACTCACAGTTTTAGAGCATCTCTCTATTTTTAGACTTATGTAATATTCCTTTGTATGGACACATTGAGCAATAAAAAAGAACAGGCTACTGATAAACCCAATAGCATGGATCACTCTCAGAGCCAGAGATGAAAGCCCCATGTTCAAGATGATGGCAGGGCGGCCCTACCAGCCTGAGTTTCCAGATGACAACACACATCAGGACCACAAACCTCCAAAAGTGCTACAAGAGAGCAAAATAATATCTTAAGTCATGGCATTTTGAGAATCTTTGTTACAGCAGTTGAGCTTGTATCTGATTACACATAGTAAATCACAATGTTCATTGCCCAATTCCTTTAGGAGAAGATACCTTTCCTTACACTGACTGAAAAAATAGAATATGCTTGTCTTAGGAAACTCCATTTTTTTTTTATTGCAAAGCCAGCTGCCATCATCATCAAACATTTATTCAGCACCTCCAATGTGTAAGGCATGATTCTAAACCTTGGAGATAAAAGATGTATAAGGTGCACACCTTCCTGACCTCCAATGCTTCCAATCCAGTTGAGGAGGCTGAGCAATTAGATACCTGTGGGAATAAATGACAGTGTACAGTGAACATGTGATACTGTCAAGCTTGGTAATGCCAGAAACAGGCATCCGTGCATATAGATTCATCTCACCCATCATATCTAGCCTTTACCCAGTAATGAAAATGTAGAACTCCAAATCTTCTCTTAAAAAGGAAGAAATATATAATATTATTATCTTGGTACTTTTTCACCCACATGCACATACCATATGGCTCTTCTTATTTTCTGTTGTTCTTTCTAAATTCGTTCCTGCTGGGCTGTGAACCCTTTGAGGGCTTCACTTGCTTTGTACTGAATTCTTTATCCCTGGAGTTATAGAGTGCCAAGTGTTATGCAGACATTAAGTGTTGTTGAATAAATGTCCTACAGTAATCAGCAAATAAGAACAATGAGATCAAAAGTTTAAAACTTGCAATGCAAATTAAAACTGCTCTGAAATACCATTTGAATTAGAAAAAACAAACAAACAAAAAACCTCCACAGAGACAAGGTGTGATAACACACTCTGGTCTGGTGGTAAAGCTATAGAAAACATAACTGGTAGAAATGTTAGATGCTACAACTCCTGTGGAAGGAAATTTGGCAAAAATAAATATTTGCCTTTTGACCCAGAATTTCAATTTCTTTTTTTTTTTTTTTTTTTTTCTGAGATGAAGTCTGGCTCTGTCGCCCAGGCTGGAGTGCAGTGGTGCTATCTCGCCAGGTTCAAGCAATTCTCCTGCCTCAGTCTCCCAAGTAACTGGGATTACAGGCATGCACAAACACAACTGGCTAATTTTTTTGTATTTTTAGTGGAGACGGGGTTCTGTCATATTGGCCAGGATGGTCTTGAACACCTGACCTCAGGTGATCCGTGGGCTTTGGCCTCCCAAGGTTTTTTTTTTTTTTTTTCCTTTTCCTTTTGACAGTCTTGCTCTGTCCCCCAGGCTGGAGTGCAGTGGTGTGATTTTAGCTGTCCGCAACTTCTCCCCCCCAGGTTCAAGCGATTCTCCTGCCTCAGCCTCCTGAGTAGCTGGGATTGCAGGCACGCGCCACCATGCCTGGCTAATTTTTGTACTTTTAGTAGAGACACGGTTTCACCATGTTGGCCAGGCTGTTCTTGAACGCCTGACCTCAAGTGATCCACGGGCCTCAGCCTCCCAAAATGCTGGGATTACAAGTGTGAACCGCCACACCCAGCCAGAATTTTGACTTCTAAGAACCTACCCTGCAGATATTATAATATATAACACTGGAAGGATTTTTAAAAAAACCCTAACATTAATGCCTACCTAAGTGGGATGGAGGATGAGGTGGAAAGGACTCAGTGTCCTCTCTGAGTATACCTTTTTATATTTTTTTCACTTTTGAGTCATATAAATGTTTTACATATTCAAAAATTGAAACAGAAAAAGACAAGCCTGAAAATAAAAAATAAACAGAAAAAATAAACCTAACAATATATGTAATTGGTAGCATAACTCTATGGAGAAATAAATATAAAAACATGCGTGGAAGCGTATTCCTTTCAGTACTATTCATAATAGCCAATGTAGTGGGCTGAACAGTGCCCACCCTTCCCCCAAAAAAGATATGTCTATGTCCTAATCCCTGAAAACTGTGACTGAGACTTTAATTGGTAAAAGGATCTTTGCAGATATAATAAGATCTTCGGTTATCTTGGGTAGACCCTAAACCCAATGACAAATGTCCTTGTAGGAAACAAAAGAAGTGAAAACATAGAAACAAAGGAGAAGGCCACATGAAGGCCAAGGTAGAGATTGAAGTTGTGGAGCCACAAACAAAAAGACCCTTATAGCCCAAAGAAACTGGAAGAGGCAAGAAAGGATTCCCCCCTGGAGTCTTCCAGAGGAAGCCCAACACCTTAATTTCAGACTTCAGGATTCCAGAACTGTGAGAAAATAAATTTCTGTTGTTTTTAAGTCACCCAATTTTTGGTAATCTGTTGCAGCCACCCTAGAAAACAAGAACTACCAGATACCAAAGAGAACCCTGTGATTGTCTAATAAGGTGTTTATATACACATACTTCTATAAGTGGCTAATTTAATCCAGTTCATCCACACAGTGTAGCACTATGGAGTACTATGCAGCTGTTTAAAAATAATGAGAAAATTTCCTGTGTACTGATTTGACACAATTTTCCAGATACATTGTTAAATATAAAAGGAGCAGAATATTAAAACTATTTTTCTCAAAAAGAAACACTGGAAGGATAAATAAAAAGCTAACATTAATTCCTACCTAAGTGGGATGGAGGATGAGGTGGAAAGGAATAAAACAGGGTCCTCTCTGAGTATACCTTTTTATATATTTTTTTCACTTTTGAACTATAGAAATGTTTTACATATTCAAAAATTAAAATAGAAAAAGACAAACCTGAAAATCAAAAATAAATGAAAAATAAACTCAACCATATATGTTATTAGTAGCATAACTATATAGAGAAAATAATTATCTCAAGAGATTTTTGAAAACAGTATTCTGATTGTGCCTCCTTGGAGGGATACATTCTAAGGGCAAAAAGATCTGCAAAGAATTAATAATTACTATTAAGAACCAAGATTTTCAGAGTAAGAGAAAGGAGATACAAAAATATCACATCAAAGAAAATGTGAAAACTCTGTAATACTAGATTTTACTTCAAATATCTATTTGAACTCACAATTTGAAAATACACACGTGTTGGCCGGGCATGGTGGCTCACACCTGTAATCTCAGCACTTTCGGAGGCCAAGGTAGGTGGATCATGATGTCAGGAGATTGAGACTATGCTGGGCAACATGGTGAAACCCTGTCTCTACTACAAATACAAAAATTAGCTGGGTATGGTGGTGCATGCCTGTAATCCTAGCTACTGGGGAGGCTGAGGCAGGAGAATCATTTGAACCAGGAAGTCAGAGGTTGCAGTGAGCCAAGATGGCACCACTGCACTCTAGTCTGGCAATGAAGCGAGACTCCATCTAAGCAAAAAACAAAAAACAAAAAAAACACACATGTGTCAAGGTCATACATGAATGAAATGAAAGAATAAAAAGAAGGCATACATTCTTTTCTATACAGATATTGGCTGGATGCAGTGGCCCATGCCTGTAACCCCAGCACTTTGGGAGGTCGAGGCAGATGGATCACTTGAGGTCAGGAGTTCGAGATCAGCCTGGCCAACATGGTGAAACCCCGTCTCTACGGAAAATACAAAAATTAGCCGGGCATGGTGGCATGCACCTGTAATCCCAGCTACTTGGGAGGCTGAGGCTGGATTGCTTGAACTGGGAGGCAGAGGTTGCAGTGAGCCAAGAACACGCCACTGCACTCCAGCCTGGTCCACAGAGTGATACTTCATCTCAAAAAAAAAAAAAAAAAAAAAAGAAAGAAAGAAAAAAAGCAGATGTGCAGTTGTCCAACAATATTTATAAAAAGACTTTCTGTTTTTTTTGAGATGGGGTCTTCCTCCGTTGCCCAGGCTGGAGTGCAGTGGCACGATCTCCGCTCACTGCAAGCTCCGCCTCCTGGGTTCACACTATTCTCCTGCCTCAGCCTCCCGAGTAGCTGGGACTACAGGCGCCCATCACCATGCCCAGCTAATTTTTGTATTTTTAGTAGAGATGGAGTTTCACCATATTAGCCAGGACGGTCTCAATCTCCTGACCTCGTGATCCGCCCACCTCGGTCTCCCGAAGTGCTGGGATTATAGGCCTGAGTCACTGCGCCTGGCCTATAAAAAGACCTTCTTTCCCATATTGAATTAACTTGGAGCGTTGATTAGTTATCAATCAACCGTGTATGTATCTACTTCTGGATTCCCAGGGGTTCTGTTTCATTGATACAGTTGTTTAACCCTAGACCATTACCCCTCTGTCTTAAGCTTTATTGAAAGTCTTGATTTCAGGTAATGTATATTATCTTTGTTCAAGATTATTTTGGTTATCTAGGTCCTCTGCAGTTTCATATAAAGTTTAGAATCAGTTTGCCTATTTCCTTAAAAAAAAAAAAAAATCTGCTGTGTGTTCTAGTTCTTCTGATTTCTGTAAGTGCCTAGAAGCAATCATCCCCAGTGGTAATGAGATATTGGTTTCCAAATACCATTCTTCATCCTAAGTAATCAATGGTTCTTTTTTTTTTAATGAATTAATTTTTTTTAAAAATAGAGAGAGGGTTTTGTCATGTTGCCCAGACTGGTCTCGAACTCCTTGACTCAAGCAATCTGCACACCTCGGCCTCCCAAAATGCTAGGATTACAGGCGTGAGCCACCACACACAGCCATAATCAGAGTTCTTTAGAAAAATGGCTGATTCCAGGTCTGGAGCAAGGAAAATATAGGGAATACATAAAACTGTACTCAAAGGTCAACGGGAAAGACTCAAAACAAAGGAGTCTATAGCCAAATGTGGGATAATTTGATCACCAAAAAGAATAATGACTGTGATTTATCGTAAATAAAAATTCAGTCCTGGCATGATGGCTCACACCAGTAAACCCAACACTTTGGGAGGTTGAGGCAAGAAGATCACTTGAGCCCAGGAGTTTGAGACTGAACTGGACAACATAGGAAGACCCTGTCTCTCCATAAGATAAAATTTTTAAATGTAATACATACATAAATAAAAATTCGGGAATTTATAATTATATTCAAAAGACTTTATTTATTTATTTATTTTTTTGAAACGTAGTCTTGTTCTGTGGCCCAGGCTGGAGTGCAGTGGCATAATCTCAGCTCACTGCAAGCTCCACCTCCCAGATTCACGCCATTCTCCTGCCTCAGCCTCCCGGGTAGCTGGGACTACAGGTGGCTGCCACCACGCCTGGCTAATTTTTTTTTTTTTTAGTAGAGACGGGGTTTCACCGTGTTAGCCAGGATCGTCTCAATCTCCTGACCTCATGATCCACCCATCTCAGCCTCCCAAAGTGCTGGGATTACAGGTGTGAGCCACCACGCCTGGCCTCAAAAGACTTTTTAAATTTACTGGGTAAATATTTCAAGCAGAGGACATTTCTTATACCATTGTTGATTTCAACAGACTTTCATCTAGCTAAAATCTCTTCTCAGTAACAAGTTGGAAACTTGACCTGAACTGGGTGTGTACTTTAAGATCCTAATCAGCCAGGCGCAGTGACTCACACCAACACTTTGAGAGACTGAGGTAGGAGGATCATTTGAGCTCAGGAGTTGAAGACCAGACTGGGTAATATAATGAGACCCCTATCTCTACAGAAAATATAAAAAATTAAAAAAATTAGCTACTCGGGAGGTTGAGGCAGGTGGCTTGCTTGAGCCTGAGGTGCAGTGAGCCATGATCCCACCACTGCACACCAGCCTGGGGCACTGAGCAAGACCCTGTCTCAAAATAAAAAAGCAAGTAACAAAGAAAAAGAAAAAAGTTCCTAACCACAGGACAGTGCAAAGATTTGTCATCTTCTGTCTTCATCACATACCAGAGAATCATGCTTTCCTGATAACACCAAATTGGATTTGATTGTTCAGGAAAACAGTAAACATGACAAAGTAAGCAAAATGGTATGAGAGCTCAAGAAGGCCTCAATTCATTCATCAAATCTTCAATTTATTCATCACTAAACTCATCAATACCTGATGCTGTCTGGAGTAAAATTTCAGATGTTTTGTTTTTGCGTATAAATTCACACCAACGAAGAGTTATTGCTATGGCTAAATTGTGATGACCACAGTTTTGCAATTTCCCATTCTTTTCTACTGTACTGAAAATTGGTCTTTCAAGGCCCTATGTGACAACTGCAACCTGGATAATCTTTGAGATTAAATATTTGTCAAACAACTCTACAATTCATTGTTGCCAGGCTTGTGCCCATCACAGCGCCAGAGTCAACACTCAATCAATAATTGTTGAGTGAATAAATTCATTCACTTACTTGCTCATTCATATCTCAGTATTGTAATTAGGGAATGTGTTCAGTACAATGTTTTCAAATTAATTAAATTTTTATGCACCTAAATTTTAAAATTCTACTCTTCTTTTCCTAGAACTTTTTCTGAAATATGCCTTGGGCCTCCTGTCTGCTTAAGCAAATTACTCATCATTTATGAAACCACAATTTATCCTTCCCCTCCCCACTCCAACCCCCTGTATCTTTTTCTAAATTGTTGTTACTACTCGCAACAAGGGAGAAATGCCTGGTAGGTCCTCCCCATCTAATGTCAACCATCTCTTTCCCAAACACTCAATCACTGCTATCACAGACAATTTGTTTGCCTTTTTTAACTTCAATAATTGGAATCATTCTAGATGCATAGAACTTTAAGCACTTGTGGTTTCCAGATAACCTAAAAGTTACTGGATGAGGCACAGTGGCTCATGTCTGTAATCCTAGCACTTTGGAAGCCTGACGCAGGAGATCACTTGAAACCAGGAATTCAAGACCAGCCTGGACAACTTAGCAAGGCTCCATCTGTACAAAAAGATGAAAAATTAGTTGGGCAACGTAGCATGCACCTGTAGCCCTAGTTACTTGAGAGGCTGAGGTGGGAGGATCACTTGAGTCCAGGACTTTGACGGTGCATTGAGGTATGATCATGCCACTGCACTCCAGCCTGGGTGACAGAGCAAAAATCTTGTCTCTAAAAAAATAAAAAATATATATAAAAATAAATTAAAAGATCTTGTGGCATGTGTGTTTGTGAGTTTCTCAGGTAAAACATGACTAAAAGCATACAGAGTGAGTGGAGAAGAAAGATGCAGCCTGAAAAGAGAAAAAAGAATGTCCCAGAGGAGCTTAGCAGGCTTAAAAATATTCTCCAAGTAGACAGTGATGTTTTTTTTTTTTTTTTTGAGACGGAGTCTCGCTCTGTCGCCCAGGCTGGAGTGCAGTGGCCTGATCTCAGCTCACTGCAAGCTCCGCCTCCCGGGTTCACGCCATTCTCCTGCCTCAGCCTCCGGAGTTGCTGGGACTACAGGCGCCGCCACGTCGCCCGGCTAGTTTTTTGTAGTTTTTTTAGTAGAGACGGGGTTTCACCGTGTTAGCCAGGATGGTCTCGATCTCCTGACCTCGTGATCCGCCCGTCTCGGCCTCCCAAAGTGCTGGGATTACAGGCTTGAGCCACTGCGCCCGGCCGACAGTGATGTCTTAATGAAAGACGTTCAAGATAGCAACTGTGGTAGTGCCCAAACATTGACATGGGCTGGGTGCAGTGGTTCAGGCCCGTAATCCCAGCAGTTTAGGAGGCCAAGGTGGGAGGATTTCTTGAGGCTGAGAGTTGGAGACCAGCCTGGGCAACATGGCAAGACCCTGTCTCTACAAAAAGTTAAGAGAATTAATGGGGTGTGGTGGTGCGCTCCTGTAGTCCCAGTTACCAGAAGTCTGAAGAAGGAGGATCACCTGAGCCCAGGAGTTCAAGGCTGCAGTGAACAATGATGGCGCCACTGCACTCCAGCCTGAGTGATCCTGCCTCAAAAAAGAAAGAAAGAGAGAGAGAGGAGAAAAGAAAAGAAAGAAAGAAAATACAATGTCAGATAAAAGATGAAAAAGATGACATGAAAATGGAAACTGAGATTAAGAGAAACAAAAAGACTTCTAGACCAGAATGGACAGTACCCAATATGGATTAACCAAAGGCAAAGCAAGATAAAAGAAAGGGGAAAAGCAAACCAAATGCAGTGAAGGCAGAGAAGAGTTTGGTCTGGTAGACCCTTAAAAATTTGGGGCTGGGGCCGGGCACCATAGCTCATGTCTGTAATCACAACATTTTGGGAGGCCTAGACAGGCAGATTGCTTTGAGCTCAGGAGTTAGACACCAGCCTGGGCAGCATGGTGAAACCCCATCTCTACAAAAAATTACAAAAGAAATTCGCCAGTCTTGGTGATGCGCACCTGTAGTCCCAGCTAGTTGGGAGGCTGAGGCAGAAGAATCGATGGAACCCAGGAGGTTGCAGTGAGTTGAGATCGTGCCACTACACTCCAGCCTGGGTGACAGAGCAAGATCCTATTCTAAAACAAATAAACAAAAATTTGGAAAATGCCACAAGACAGATGATTGAGTAGAATGTATACAAATGCATACTTTGATTTCAGCTCCCACCAAATGAAAACTATTTCTTTTCATATTTTAACTTGGCCTTTTTTATTGAATTCAAACCCAACGTAACTCCTCAGGTTTGTTTTGGGAACTTGAATAAAATATTTTCTTTGGTGCATGAAAACCACACTGATGGCTGGGCGCGGTGGCTCAAGCCTGTAATCCCAGCACTTTGGGAGGCCGAGAAGGGTGGATCACGAGGTCAGGAGATCGAGACCATCCTGGCTAACACGGTGAAACCCCGTCTCTACTAAAAATACAAAAACTAGCCGGGCGAGGTGGCGGGCGCCTGTAGTCCCAGCTACTCGGGAGGCTGAGGCAGGAGAATGGCCTGAACCCGGGAGGCGGAGCTTGCAGTGAGCTGAGATCCAGCCACTGCACTCCAGTCCAGGCGACAGAGCGAGACTCCACCTCAAAAAAAAAAAGAAAAGAAAAGAAAAAAAGAAAACCACACTGATATTTTAATTGGATGCTACTCAATATTCAGGTATCAAGCATCAAAATTCTGTCAAGTATTAATTGTTGTAATTGTCCTTACAACTAAGTAATTATAGTCAGGAAAAATAAAACAATGATGTACTGACAAATTTTCTTAACTCAGATTTAAAGAAAGCTGTTATGTAAGCATATCAGTTATTTTAAAAAAGCAAAGAAGTTATAAAAATATAACATTTTGGGAGGCCGAGGCAGACAGAGAACTTGAGGTTAGGAGTTCAAGACCAACCTGCCCAACATAGCCGGGCATGGTGGTACATGCCTATAATCCCAGCTACTCAGGAGACTGAGGCAGGAGAATCGCTTGAACCCAGAAGGTGGAAGTTGCAGTGAGCTGAGATCGCGCCACTGCAATCCAGTCTGGGGGATGGGGCGAGGCTCCGTCTCAAAAATAATAATAATAATAATAATAATAATAATAATAATAATAATATAACATTAGTGGATCTTATAAACAATGCTTGTGTGGAGTTTTGATTCTGTATAATTCAGGATAAAAAATAAATTTCAAAAATACATTAAAAGTTGCTGCATTTTATTTTTCGATTTTTCTTTCATCAGAGAGTTTTTTTAGCTTGGGAGGATTTACTTTTTCAGACTGACAAAAATATCTTGTGCTTGCATGTTAATCCCAATTATCATGAATATTATGTTAATTTGAGTGTGTGGGAAAATTCCATTTTTAGCCACAAATTTTCCTATTGGGTAAGCTCATTGTGTCTGTCCTTAGGAGCAAGATCTTTTAGGATGTCATGCATGCTGTGTCCTCATCTGGATGCCACTTTGCAATCTGACTTTCTTTTTGCTTTTTCTTTTCTATTTTAAATAAGGCCTCCCTCTGTCACCCACACTAGCGTGTAGTGGCATGATTGTAGCTCACTGCAGCCTCAAAATCCTGGGCTCCAGTGAGCCTCCCACCTCAGCCTCCCAAAGCACTGGAACTAGAGATGTGAGCATTTGGTCCTTGTTTTCTATAAAACAGAAACTATAGTCCAATAAATTCAAGGTTTTTTCTTGTATCAGCTTCACCCTGAAATTTTGACCTAACATCTCCTCAATATCTACGTTGTGTCTGAGAGTATATACCTACCTAAAATTCCTAAGAAAGAAAGGACAATAACACTTCATAAGAATGATACCCTTGACTGGGCACCGTCGCTCACGCCTGTAATCCCAGCACTTTTGGAGGCTGAGGTGGGCGGATCACCTGCTGTCAGGAGTTAGAGACCAGCCTAATCAACACGGAGAAACTCCATCTCGAATAAAAATACAAAATTAGCCAGGTATGGTGGCGCATGCCTGTAATCCCAGCTACTTGAGAGGCTGAGGCAGGAGAATCACTTGAACCCAGGAGGCAGAGGTTGCAGTGAGCCAAGATTGCACCATTGCATTTCAGCCTGGGCAACAACAGGGAAACTCCATCTCAAAAAAAAAAAAAAAAAAAAAGAATGAGACCCTAATGTCTGTTTTCCAGATGGTACTATATCTGTATACACTTAAAATACATTTTGTCTCCAAAAATATCTCCTATTAGTTTACTTTATAACAGGAAACTACTAGTTTTTTTTCTTTCCAAATATCTGTCAAGCAAGAAAATTTAATACTTTAAACTTGACTATAAATCATTTTATATGAGAATATCACTTAAGGCAGACTTTTAAAAGTTTTTGAAAATGTACTAGCCATTTTGACATGTCTGATGGATGCCTGGTAACAGAGTAATGCCTGAGGGAAAAGAAAACCAATCATTTTTCTAAATTTATTCAAGCAGATGTATTCACAGCTGTACATTTCAACCACAATGTCATCTGCTTTGGATATATTTTCATTTTTTAATCATCAGAGCAGTATCAATATATCAGCACTGAATCATGGATATACATCAACATTAGAAAAATATAACCCCAAGGGTACATACCATGAGAACATTTATAAGTAAAAAAAAAAAAACATATCTTTGAACGATAATGTTGGGAAAATCAGGAATCGTGGAAACTGTCTAAGCAGTAAATAAGACTGAATAGAAGACGATTCACAAAGTCTAGAAAGAGATGAAGTTACACAAGGTGAGGAGCCTGCAAAAGTTTGTTCATTACCTCACACTGTCCCTGGTAGACACGGTGCCACCATTAGGTTTAATATTAGATAAGATGTTCTCATTGATTTAGAACTGAGTGTTAGATTTTCTAAAAACAAAAACAGATAATGGAATGTCAACAAAAACTATTCGTTCAAAATGGAGACATTCATCACACAGTTTGTTTTATTTGGTAATTCCTATAATTTTCTAGAAAAAAATCTCAAAATAATTCTTGGGAAACATAGTAATTGTTGGGAAAAATAATACAATAATACAAATTTTTTACTAATCCAAATATGAATCCACATATATGTCTTAAACTGAGACTCTTTTTACCTGGTGTTTCAGACAGAATCCTTAGTTGTAAGCAACATAAATTGACTTTTTAAGTGAAAGACAATTCATTGGAAGGATGTCAGGCTCACAAAATCAATGGGAGATTGGAGAACCAATAATTAGAAAAGTAGAAACTCAGCAAGCTCCAGGTGGCCCGGACAGGTTACAGAATGTGCTGTGTAGTATTTTTCATAGTTTTCATAACAACAAAGGACCCCTAACCATCCCTCACATCCTCAAATTCAAAGTTTCAACAGAGAATGACCGGTTGGCTAAACCTTGGTCAGATGCCCAGTTTATACGTTCACCCTGTTGGCTGCCATGGGACAGAAAATCTGAAGTGCTAGATCCCTTTGTAGTAGAAGGTGGGCACCACCTCCAAGCAGAACTATACAGGATAGGAAATCCCCCACCCCCCCAAAATGGGGATTTTTGTTGGAGGAAGGGCTTTTGGATGCTGAATAGCTAAAATAACAACAATTACAAATCAATACACCTTCCACAAAGGAATAAAGAGAATAGAATCCTCATTATTTACCATTCACTTGACATAAATTAATATCTGTCCTGGAATATGGGAATTGTCCACTTAACTGGGCTGATTTATAATTAAGATCTTGTAATTTAGTAAGTTGATTGAAATACATAGTTTACTCCTTTCAGTAAATCCTTGAGCAAGAATTATATTTGATAGTTTTTTCCTGAATTTTAACTGGGAAACCCCTGATGTTACTTATACTTAGGGTGTATAGGGTATATATGAATTATGCAAATATTAGACTCATCATAGTAAATAATTGGAAAGACTTGGATCATATTTTTAAGAATTTAAGAATTCATATGTCACAGAGCATCACTAAGACATTCCCTTGACGTCTTCAAAACACTGGCCTTCAGGAACTTTTCTGTTTATATTATTCTTTGTCTGTTCTTATTTTTCTTCTTTTCTCTGAATTGAGCTTTCCCTTTGTAAACCACCCTAATATTTATCACTTTTTATTGTCCTTCTTGGCAATCCTTTTGATTCAGTCAATAGTCTTGAGTCCCTACCCTGTGCTAGTTTCATGCATGGCAATGAAGTTATACAGATCATAAGAATACGGCCCCAAGCCCCAGAGACACCACAGTCTAATAGAGGAGACAGTCACAGCCCTTACCTCAGAGAACTCACAGGCCGGTGTAGGAGACACACACCTAACTAGATAATAGTAATTAAAAATAGCAGCATGTACTGGGCAGTATAGGAGAGACCAGGGAGAACTGGGCAGTGGGAATAAGGGGGGAGCTCAGAGAAAGCTTCCTGGTGGAGGTGACACCTGAATTGGGGGAAAGGAGCTGAATGCACCCAAGGTCAAAGCAAGGAGGTGAGATGCAATGGGCTGCGTGAGGCTCACCAGAAGCAGATTGGTTTGTGTGGTTATCACCCAGGTTTGTGCTCGTGGCTGTATTTCGCATACTATGGGTTACAGAAATGTGTATGGGTTCTTGAAGCCCTGTGAAAACAGAAAGAACAGCAGGGCCAAACGATCACAAAAGGCGATAATACCAAAATGGGAAGAGACAAGTGAACTTCCCTGGAATGTGTGGAAGGCAGGATAGGATGACAGCAGACCCAAAGGCTCCAATTCCCAGTCTTTCCGAATTTCTACCTGTGCAGTCTTCAATGGGTGACTGAATTCTCCAAGACTCTCAAAGGCTCAGTTTTCCTCATCTATAAAATGGAGATAAACCTGCATTGGGTTATGTATTCTATCTAAGAAGTAAATGAGCATAAAAATAATTGAACACAATATGTGGCACAAAAATGTTCAATACATAGGTTTTTTTCTCCACTCTCCAGAAAATTAGAACAAGAAAATTAGAACATTTCTGTTTGCTAAGATTACTCATTTGTGTGCTCACTTGATTTTTAAAGGTGTTGAATGAGAAGGATTTACAAAGCTGTGGTTTCCTGTGGTTCTGCATAGCTCACACTGGACACCATCCAAACAAGTCAAAACAACGACCCAGAACCCTTGATTCTCCACTTTTGTTATGTGCACTCTTTGGCAAGGAGGGGCGCTTTCACTGATGCCCCATTATATGAAGTGAAATATCCCCTCTTTCTGGACGATAAATGGGAAGAAAGCTGGCCAAAGCCGGGCCTGGTGGCTCTCACCTTTAATCCCAACACTTTGGGAGGCTGAGGCAGGGATGATCACTTGAGCCCAGGAATTCAAAGCTTCAGTGAGCTATCATCATGCCACTTGACTCCAGCCTGGACAACAAAGTGAGACCTGTCTCTTAAAAAAAGAAAAAAGGAAAGCCCCTCATTTGCTTTGCCTGTGTAATTCTACCCTACCCCATGCCAACACTGGTCATGATATAGCCTAGGTTAAATGATTTTACATAATTGTCAAGAGTATTAGGAAGAACATTCTGGAATCACAAAAGGTTTCGAGAGTGGAATGCAACTGACAGATGTAGTCCTTCACTGTAAAGAGAAAAAGTAACCAAAGCTGGTTAGTGACTGGCTGTTCCCAGAACTAGGGAGGAAACCACTTGCCTGGCTCTGCCATGATGCTTCTGGCCTCATTAGGACGGCTGGAAAATGCCATCACATCTGAATACCATTTTTTAAAGCAGTTCCATGCACTTATTTCACCTACACTCAGAAAAGCTGTATGGTTGGCACAAGGTCTTCCAGCTCACACAAGGCAGGTAAAAAGACAAACCAGAACAGGCACTTGGAAAAGCAGGAAGGATATAAACATATGCCTCAGTTTGTCCTCTGGAAGCTGGAAGTCAAGATAGACCAGTTCAGAGAGAGTAGGAAAGGCTCTTGAAGAAGGCGACTGGATAAAGAATGGAATACTATTTAGCCATAGAAAGAATGAACTCCAGGCATTCATGGCCACAGGGATGGAACTGGGGAACATGATGTTAAGTGAAATAAGTCGGGCACAGAAAGTTAAACATCGTATGTTCTCACTCATATGTGGAAGCTAAAAAAAAGATCTCATAGAAGCAAAAAGTAGAACAGAGGATACTGGAGGCTGGAAGGACAGAGGGAAGAGGGGGATAGGGAGAAATTTGCTGGAGCGTACAAAATTACAGCTAGATAGCAAGGATAAATTCTCGTGTTCTATGGTGCTGTAGGATGACTATAGTTAACAATAATATATTAGATAGTTCCAAATAGCTAGAAGGAGTATATTGAATGTCGCCAACACAAAGAAATAATAAATGTTTAAAATGATGGATATGCTAATTACTCTGATCTGATAACCATAAATATGTGTATTGAAACATCTCTATGTACCACATAAACATACACAATTATTTTGTGTCAATTAAAAAAAAATAAAAAGCCAAAGTCCTTACAATGACCAACAAGACTTGACATGATCTGATGTCCCATTACCCTTTTTTCATGCTTCAATCAGTTGAACTTTAACAAAGGGGTTTTTTGTTTGTTTTCGAGATGGGGTCTCACTCTGTCACCCAGGATGGAGTTTAGTGGTATGATCATAGCTCACCGCAACTTTGAATTTCTGAGTTCTAGTGATCCTCCCACCTCAATCTCCTTCCTAGCTGGGACTATAGGTGCGCCACTATACCTGGCTACCTTTTGCATTTTTCTTTTTTGTAGAGATGGGGTCCCACTATGTTAACGAGGTTGGCCCAGTATATTTTTAAGTGCTTTTTGTTCGACTAGATGAATCAGAAGTCTATTTCTCAAGTTAACTTCTGGCCTGCCTGTTTCAAGCATGTCTGGTGCTTTTCCTATGGATATTCTGTTTATTACTCTATACATACCCTTACTATCCTCCATGGAGACAAACTTTGGGTTTTCTTTCCTCGCTGCCAGCACCTGAACTATTGGGGCTTCTTCTACTGTCTGCCTCTACCTCTGGAAGACCATTCTTCCCCCCCCTTGCCAGCTGCCTTCCTACTTATTGGTGGGAAAAGCAATCCCTGTCAGGCCAGTCAACTTTCTGTAAACTAAAATCATTTGATCATGTAGACACAAGGCTAGTCTGATATTAAAAGGAATGAGCCAAGGAGTCACAGGCTTAAAGAATGTTAGAATTGGAAGGATGTTAGAGATAAGGTACTAAGGAGATGAGTGTTTTGGTGGGTTTTTTTGTTTTTTTTTTTGTTTGTTTCTTTGTTTGTTTGTTTTTTCATTTCAGATGCCTGAGGCCACAAGCTGATACCCTCTGTGTTTCACCTACTTCTTGCTATGTAACAAACTATCTCCAATCTTAGTGGCTGAAAAAAAGTTTTGTTTATTTGCTCACAATCCTGCAATTTGCAAGGCTTGGCTGGGACAGTTCATATCAGCTTTACATGGCTGATGTTTGACTGAGGCTGAAGAATCAGTTTGAAAGATGGCCTCACTAACATGGCTGGCAAGCTGGTGCTGACTGTTGGCTTGAAGCTCAGCTGGGGCTGTTAGCCAGTGGCCTCACTTCCTTTCTGCTTGGCCTCTCCACATGGCTAGATGAGACATCTCAGAGGGAGGCAGTCTCTGGATACTCAAACTTCTTACATGGCGGCTGGCTTCTTCTAAAATACAAAAATGAAAGCTGCCAGGTCTTTTTAAGGCTTCGAATTGGAAATGGCACCCTGTCACTTCCTCCATGATCTATTGGTTAAAGAAGGTCACAGAATCATCCCAGATTCAAGAAGCAGGGAACAATCCAAGGACATGAATATTGGTAAGTGTGGTTCCTTGAGAACCATCATTATAAAAAATTAGTTCCCTATCCTTCCTGCTTTCACCAAATATTGAGTGTCCACTGAAATTTTCAGGCCAGCAAATAATATGGTTAGTTGAACATTATCCTAGGAGGCGCCTGAGCTTCTGACCTAGCCTGGTTATTAATTAGCTTTAGAGACTTGAAGTCATCTAAACCGTAAGTTTTCTGGCCTGGATGAATTTTCATGTAGCTTCTAGCTCTAAATGCAATGTCCTAGGTATCAGTTGGTCTTCAATTCCTAGATGAAGCTTTAAAAAAAAGTGGGGGCATATGATTTTACTATATTGGAGTAAACATCTGATTTTTCAGTGCAGTCAATCTGTATAAAAGCTCAACTGTGTCTCTACTAAAAATACAAAAAACACTAGCCAGGTGTGGTGGCACACACCTGTAATCCCAGCTACTCAGGAGGCTGAGGCATGAGAATTTCTTGAACCTGGGGAATGTAATTGTTTGATGGGTGTTGATTTCATTATGTCTGTACTTCTTTGTATGTCCAAAATGCATTGTTCATAATTTAAAAATGCCTGAATACACTCTGGCTTTGAATCACCCCAGATACAACCCTTTTCTGGCTCTGCTTTATTGTTTTCACTTGTTAAAAGTTTCTGTCAAGCATGCTGGAGTGACCGATGCCTCCAAGAAGCACGTACTAAAGAAACATAGAATTTGTTTTCTGCAAAGTTAGCAAAACCATCAATTTTTAAAAAATGTTGTTTCATCTGTGGGCAACAGAAAGTGTTTCTCTGACTTTAGGTTTTTTTTCTTTCTCCCCAACTTTAAAAAAAAAAATCCATTTTCAGAATAGTGACTTCCATAAACAGTCCCCACCTCGGAGAATTCCAGGATATGCTTTATCCACCGGGCACTAAAACCAAGAAAAGTGATCTGGGTCATTTCAGGCTTCCATCCTTTGTTATTTCAAGTCAATAAAAATAGTTGGGAGGAAGGTGACTCAGGATCTGGCTTGCTCTGTCTTCTTGATTAAAATAATGGCAGATTAATTTGGCTTATTTGATTCCTTTTTATCTCTTTATTATTCTTGCTGGAAATTAGATAAAATGACTATTATTCCTTTCTCACCTCCAATCAGTTGACTTAGAGCAAAAAAAAATATTTTCACCAGATTGATGTGATTGCACGCAAGATTTCTCAATCAGATAGCCCGTTTTCCCTCACTTCCTCACCAAAAATTCCACCCATGAAGGTATATTTCAAAAATAGAAAGTGAACACAATGACCATGTGAGTTTCCATTAAGAGGAATGAGGGCTATGATTCAGCGGTTGTGCAGGCACTGATTACCTAATCAAGGCCATAACAACTGCTGCTGTTCAGAGGTAATACCCTGAATAATAAAAGATTTTCTCTTTTTGATGTTCCCTCTACTTTAAAAATCTCAAAGTGTTTTAAAATATGTATGAGAACCTCAGGTACTTCTATCAATAGTAATCAACAGTCTGTCTTAACTACTCAATAGAAATAATACGTAAAAAATACTAACAGCTAAAATTCATAAAGCCCATCATGTGTGAGTTACTGTTACTACTTTCATGGATTTATATACAGAAAGGCTTTGTTCCCCCCATGCAGAGATAAAGGCCATCAGAAGATCAAATAAGTTAGAAGAAGGAGGCAAAATACATCCATATTCTTCCAGAAAAGAAAAAAGACAAAACTTATCAGCTCTTTTTGGGTGGCTTGGAATTAGAAACGATCCTGGTTCTTCTGCTTCAGAGCAAAACAATAAGAAAAGATAGGTGAGGAGCTGCCAGCGTGGATGCTTTCAGAACCTAAATTCAAATGATACTTTTTCTCTAGCAAAAGCACTAGGTTCTGACATGACTGAGTGTGATTCTTCGCAGAGGATCAAACCCTCTGCTATGAAACCCCAGTGACAGGTGAAATCCCAGGGCAAAACCCCAGTGTGAGGCTACAAAAAGAAAATGGTTCCCCTCCGAGACGGCCAGGGTCTGGCTTTGAGCAAGGCAAGGGAGGCACCTAGGGCGCAAGATTTGAAGGGAAGTAGGAGACTCACTCTTATGTCTGTGCAAGGGTTGACCTGCAGAATTTTTCCAAGTCCGACTCTGAGTGCAGGCAAAGGGAAGTTTCCCTAAAGTGTTAAACCTGGAGATCCCAGGGGTAGACTGAACAGGGGTGGAGACGAAGCTGAGCCTGGGTTGGGAGAGTGCTTGGTGGTGGGGGCATCAGTACAAGGGCACTTCTGGCATCACCCGTTCATCTCAAATGGGCCTGCATAGGGACCATTCTCGGCCAGGTGTGGTGGCTGATACCTGTAATTCCAGTACTTCGGGAAGCCAAGGCAGGAGGATTGCTCGAGCCCAGGAATTTGAGACCAGCTTGGGCAACATAATGAGACCTCATCTCTACAAAAAGTAAAAAAAGTAGCCAGATGTGGTGATGCACGCCTGTAGTCCCAGCTCCTCAGGAGGCTGAGGTCATAGGATTGCTTGAACCCGGGAGGTCAAGGCTGCAGTGAGCTGTGTTGCACCACTGCACTCCAGCCTGGACAACAGAGCAAGACCCTGTCTCAAAACAAACAAACAAAAGAAGCCTATTCTCAATAATCCAAGGGTAAAACAATGAGATAAAGCAAAACCTTTATAAAGCAATACCTTTCATTGCAAGGAGGAAGTAAAATTGCTAGTGTGTATGTGGAGTAAAACAGAGTAACTCTATCAGTTAAGATTTTATAGGTCTGGCACTGTGGCTCACGCCTGTAATCCCAGTGCTTTGCGAGGCTGAGGCAGGCAGATTACCTGTGGTCAGGAGTTCAAGACCAGTCTGGCCAACATGGCAAAACCCCATCTCTACTAAAAAAACATTCAAAAAATTATCTGGGCATGGTGGTGCGCACCTGTAATCCCAGCTACTCGGAAGGCTGAGGCAGGAGAATCACTTGAACCCAAGAGGCAGAGGTTGCAGTGAGCCGAGATCATGCCACCATACTCCAGCCTGGGTGACCGAGAGAGACTACATCTCAGAGAAAAAAAAAAAGGACTTAAAAAAAATATATAACCCAGAGAAAGGCCAACTTAAGCTGCTGTAAGAAAGAAAAGGGAATGTATTAATTCATGCAACTGAGATGTCCAGGAATGAATTTGGCTTTCGGGTTTAAGGCTGAGCTCCTACTGGGCCTTTCTGTAGCTGACTCACCCCTGGGCTCTTCATATGGCAGGATAGCCAGGCAGTTTAGGGGCTCAAACAAGAAAACTGGGTTGACCTTCACCGGACCCCTGCCAGTCACTGTGGCAGGTGATGGAGAAAGACCAAGACACACGTGAGTGGGTAGGGGATAAGAAGTCCCTAAAGGAGAATCGGGGACTGTCGCAAAATATAGTGAATGACTGTGATGGGGAGCAAAAAGCCACAAAAGGCCTCTGCAATAAGAGAACAAATGACCAGTCAAATCCAACTCTTCACAAACTACTTAAATGCCACCATTGGCATTTAAGTGAATGCCAGGAAAACACATTTTCTGATACCAGCTACCTCCAAGTTGGTGGGCTAGGGAGATTTTTGTGTGAGAAATGTTTTTAATTGTATCTTCTTGCTGAAGCATCTAAAACCTGCCAGAGAGGAGTGACAGACGTTCAGTTATCCTGCCTGCTCCTTCCTCTTTTACACAAATATATCATCACTTCATTTCAGGAAGGGCAAACACTTCTGTGTTAGAAAATTGCCTGATAAAAGGGCTTCCTCCATTCACTAACCTCTCGCCAGAATTGTGACCACAGATCTATGGAAAGGATGCAGAGGAAGAGGTGTTTGAATGCCACCCTGCTTAGGGGTTTTCATGCACTCACAGAAAATCCCCCGACCAAAGCCCTAAGTCATCTCTACTTACCCAGAGACACAAACAGGCCTTTCCACTCTCCTTAATGCTAGTGTTTTCCACTCTCCTTAATGCTAGTGTTTTCCACTCTCCTTAATGCTAGTGCTTTGGAAGCACTGAAGCTTCCTGAAACACTTTTTGATCATTCACTTTCCAAAATCTGAATCAACACTTCTAAGGAAGCAAAGGGCATCTGCAAGTTCTTTTTGGTTTTAGACACAATGCAACTTCAGCTACTAGTTTCAAAAACAAAAGTTCCAGTGCTTTTTGCCTGAAATATGTAACTAAATGGTTGTTAAACCTACAGTAATTTATTAGAAAAATAGAAGTAAACCATTTATAGCAGAATAAATTCTGGAGATGGTAAGGAATTAAATGTAAAAACAAATCATTTTTTAAAACTAGAAATACATGTGGGCAACTTTGTTTGAAAGCACAGTAAGTTAAAGTCTGATGACAAACTAGAAAACTATTTGCAATAGATGTGATAGACCACATGTGTCTATTTCTAGTGTATATTGACCTTAAACATCTTGATAAGAAAATCACCAAATTTCCAATAGAAAAATGGGCAAAGGTTTTAGTGATCTATTTTACTACCTGGTGACCACAATTAATAAAAATGTATAGTTTAAAATTGCTAAAATAATAGATTTTTAATGATCTCTCCAAGCACAAAAAACTGCTAAGTTGTTGAGGTAATGGATATATTGATTAGCTTGAGTGAATCTTTCCAACAAGGTACGCATAGATCAAAACATCACACGTACCCCGAAATAGACACAATTATTTGTCAATTAAAAATAGATAAATAATTTTAAAATAGGCAACGGGTATAAACAAAAAAATGGATGGAAGAAATACAGAATAAATCTCACCAGCAATGAATTACAAATTAAACAAAGTTGGGATACTATTTTTTCCCATTAAATTAGCAAAGGGCTTTAAAATTAATAGTTGAATGAAATGCTGATATAATACTAATCCAAATATAAATTGGAACAGCCTTTCTAATAAGAAATTCAAATAAATCTGTATCCTTTGTCCCTATAATTTTCTGTGTAGGAACTATCCTAAGGAAGTATTTTTTATTTTTTTAAAACTTGAAAAAATTGAAATACATGCATAGATATCATCACAACATTATTTATATGCAGATATCACAGCACCACTTAATGATATCACAAGTTATAACTAAAGTGTGCAATAAGAAAATAAGATTATAGAATATTCATTCTTTGGAATATCATGCATGCAGCCACTGAAATTATTTATAACTCTATCAAGACAAGGGAAATGTCAGTATTATAATGTTAGATTTAAGAAGAAAGAAGAGAAAATTGTATGTACAATATGATACAGATTTTATAACTTTATCAGCACATGAATGCATCTATAATTCTACATAATGCAGAGGAAAGAAAACACAACCCCAAAATGTGTACCTGGATTTTATGCAGGCAATGATTTTTATTTATTTTCAAGGCTGTGGATTCATTACATGAGCGTGTATTACTTTTGATAACTCAGAAAAAAATCATTTAAAACAAAACATACAAGAACTTAAATAGAATTCTCTTTTAAAAAACAAAGTATAAGGGTAAAGCTTGATAACTTACTACCGTCCTAGATCTTTGAGTTTCTTTGTTACAATATCTTCCTTTTCAAGCCTGTACAGGTCCATAAAAAAACTGAAACTTTCAACCAGCTTAATAGAGAAGTTAGGTGGACACTAAGATTCATATTAACACCTGCTGATAGGAGGTGTCATGACTAACTTCCAACAGGGTAGTTAGTGTCTCCACCTCCTTGATAAGTGCCCCTGTAGTTTACACTGATCAAGCATAACCAGATCATGCTAAACTACGGGAGCACTGTATGGTTATGCCATATTCACTCTTTTCCTAGGGGAGTTAAAGAGTTCACCAGCACTAAGGCTGTCCAGGGTGGCTCTTTAGTTCTCCCTCAAGTGGGTTTACTAGCATGAGCACTTATCAAGGATCTAAGCTGTGTATCCCTATGAGAGCTTAGCTAGGCTGGACAAGGGTCATAGAGAGAACCAAATTCTTGTTTCTAAAATTTAGGGAGTGGGGAGGTAGGCAAGATCAAATGCCATGGCCTGTCCCCAAAGGGCTATGAAGTGTGAGAGAAAACGTGGGATTAGAAGTGATCCATTCCATCGGAGACAGAGAGAGCCTAAGATGTTTGTTTATGTGCAGTTGGACGACCCCCCTTTTCCCAGTGTGCCTTACAGATTCAGGTGCAGGTAATTGATTTGGAAGATGATTGCAGGAAGCACAGTGAGGAATGGGAAAGTGACCAGGGAAGCCCTATGTAAGATGTGTCAATGAGCAGGTTGTCCCGTGGGCAACAGGAGCTCTATCCCACTGGAGACCCTCAAGGAACTGCATGGAACACAACTCATTATTGCCCTCCTGAGGGGCAGGGAAGCTGGGATATTTATCCACCAATTCTTTCCCTCAGTGGCTGAAGTTTGTGCCTTGTGCATTAAATCCAACTTCCTAGCATTTACAAACTGCCCCATGCTGGGTAATCACCTTCCATGCCAGAAAATGTCCTTGGGCACAAAGATGCAGGAAGCTATTTCAGGAAGCTGTGGGTATTACTGTAGGGGACTGTCTGCAGTGGATGCTGGGGGAGACGTGTGGCATCTGTTACTTCAGGCTACTTGAGAGTGCTTCCCCTGAGACCTGCCCCCCTGGTTTTCTCCCTTGGGCACATCATGTATTGTGTAATCTTGGAGAGTGATTCTGTAGCTTTATTAATCCACCCATTGACTAACCCATTCAACTATTTTGATTGAGAAGGATGAGAGAGGTATGAGAAGGAAAAAATAATGCAGGGCCCTATCTGAAAATGTTAGAGAATCAGAAAGGGAGAGAGACTTCAAGATGTTACTATGTGAATAGTTTGAAAATCTGCTTTCATACAGCAAAGTGAAATGAAGAGACTGATCATGTACAGAATGGACAAACAGAAATGTATCAGAAATGCAACAGAAATATATCAGAAATACAATAGAAATGTATCAGAAATGCAACAGAATTTAAGTTACGCAAATCCACTTATATCAAATCATGTCTTAAATGTATAGAGAGAGAGTATTTGGTAAAAGAGTCAGCTTATTTATTTCTATTTTTATTGTTTTTGAGACAGGGTCTCACTCTGTCACCCAGGCAGGACCGTAGTGGCGTAATCATGGCTTGCTGTAGCCTCAACCTCCCAGGCTCAAGTGATCCTCCTATCTCAGCCTCCCAGGTAGCTAGGACCACAGGCGTGTGCCACTACACCTGGTTAATTTTTCATTTTTATTTTTTGTAGAGATGGGGTCTTGCTATGTTGCCCAGGCTGGTCTTGAATTCCTGGGCTAAAGCATTACCCCCCACTTCAGCCTCCCAAAGTGCTGGGATTCCAGGTGTGAGCCATTGCACCTGACTTTCCCATGGATGTTTCTGGTCTAGAACAAATATTACTGTGTGTCTTGCCAAATGATAGTTTTCCAGTTGCATCATTCCTTCTACATTTATTAATTGGGACTCTGTTGCCTTCCTTCTCCTCTGTTTGTTTATTTATTCAATTATTTATTTGTATCAGTATGGACTTATAGGAATTTATTGTATTTTATGGGTTTTGATCCATTGTCATCATTATTTATGTTGTCATTCAAAATGTTTCACACCAAAGAGCCAGGTTTTATCTTTTTTTTTTTTTTTTTTTTTTTTTAAGAGGCAAGATCTCTCTATGTTGCCCAGGCTGGAGTGCAATGGCTATTCACAGATGCAATCCCACCCCTGATCAGCACATGAGTTCTTACCTGTTCCATATATTCACCCCTCCTTAGGCAACCTGATACTCCCACACGCCCAGGAGGTCACCATATCGATGCCGCACTTAGTGCAAACACCCGATCGGCATATTCCACTATAGCCCAGAATTCCTGGGCTCAAGCGATCCTCCTGTCTCAGCCTCTTGAGTAGCTGGGACTATAGGCACGCACCAGTGCACTTGGCAGAGTTAGGTTTTAAAAGTGTATTTGCCACAAAGCCTTCTTATTAGGCCCTAGAAGCTGCATGCTTTCCTGGCCCTGTTCCTACAAAGGCTCCACCCTGAAGCCAGTAATCCAATTAAGACACTGGCAAATGAAAAACCTTGCAACTACTGGATCTTCTGTCTGTCTGTCTATGTATTTATGTGTTGTGTGTGCGATGTTTATATATAAAAGAGCTCTGACTAATTGGCTTAGAAAAAATAAGCGCTTAAATCATATTTTGTCAGAAAAACAGAAACTTTAATGCCTTTTATTTGCATGACATTAGTAATCTGGAAATAAAGACAATTTTAAAGATTATTGGTAAAATTAAAATGTCTTCAAAATGTAAACATTTGATCTAAATTAAAGTCAAATATCAGATTTGCCTGATCTCTCACCTTATACAAAAATCAACTCAAGATGGAGCAAAGACTTAAATCTAAGACCCAAAACCATAAAAATTCTAGAAGATAACCTCAGAGAAACCCTTCTAGACATTGGCTCAGGCAAAAACTTCATGACCAAGAACCCAAAAGCAAATGCAACAAAGACGAAGATAAATATATGGGACTTAATTAAACTAAAAAGCTTCTGCACAGCAAAAGAAATAATCAGCAGAGTTAACAGACAACCCACAGAGTGGGAGGAAATCTTCACGATCTATACATCCAACAAAGGACTAATACCTAGAATCTACACAGAACTTAAACAAATCAGCCAGAAAAAACAAACAATCCCATCCAAATGTGGGCTAAAGATATGAATAGACAATCCTCAAAAGAAGATACAAATGGCCAACAAGCATATGGAAAAAAGCTCAACATCACTAATGATCAGGAAAATGCAAATCCAAACCATAATGTGATACCACATTACTCCTGCAAGAATGGCCGTAATCAAAAAATTAAAAAAAAATAGATGTTGGTGTAGACGTGGTGAAAAGGGTACACTTTTACACTCTTGGTGGGAATGTAATAAATAGTACAACCACTATAAAAAACATTGTGGAGATTCCTTAAAGAACTAAAATTAGAACTACCATTTGATCCAGCAATTCCACTCCTGGGTATCTACAAAGAGGAAAAGAAGTCATTATATGAAAAAGATACTTGCACACTCAAGTTTATGGCAGCACAATTTGCAATTGCAAAAATATGGAACCAGCCCAAATGCCCATCAATCAACAAGCGGATAAAGAAAATACTACTCGGCCATAAAAACAAAGGAAATAATGGCATTTACAGCAGCCTGGAAGGAATTGGAGACTATTATTCTAAGTGAAGTAACTCAGGAATGGAGAACCCGAACATCGTATGTTCTCACTTATAAGTGGGAGCTAAGCTATGAGGACGCGAAGGCGTAAAAGTGATACAATGGACTTCGGAGACGCAGGGTACAGGGTGGGAGGGGGGTGAGGGACAAAAGACTACACATTGGATACAGTGTACACTGCTCGGGTGACGGGTGCACCAAAATCTTAGAAGTCACCTCTAAAGAACTTAATCATGTAACCAAACACCACCTGTTCCCCAAAAACCTATTGAATTTTTTTTTAAGTATATTTGCCACAAAAAAGCGGTGTGACATATTTCCAGGTTTCCTGTGGTTTACACAAAGAAGCAAGTCTCTTGAAACACTGACATAAAGAGGCACTAGGATTGTCCTGGCAGTGTAAGTTATCAGACAGAACAACTATATGCTTTTAAATCCCCGAGCAAGATTTGGCAGGAATAAGTTAAAAGTTATATATGAACTCTTTTTTGTTTGCGTAATTCCCTCTGTGTTTCTCTGCCTTTAACAGTGAAGTTTCGGCCCAGTCAGAGCATTGGCTTAGCAGAAGTCATAAACAGTTCCCAAGCTAATACTCAATGTACAGGGCTTTGGGGTATTGAACCTAGTGTGGCCTGGATTGGGAGAGGGAATTTTATGTGCAGTGTCCTCCCTGGAAGACAACAGTTAAGTGTAGCCATGTTACACTGTGTCGGATGAAACCCAAATCCAGTCTGTGGTTTGACAGTTTCAGAGTAACCTACAATGTGTGGCAATATACTGAAATTACTTTCTTTTTTCTTTTTTTTTTTTTTTTTTTTTTTGAGACGGAGTCTTGCTCTGTTGCCTAGGCTGGAGTGCAGTGGTGTGATCCCGGCTCACTGCAAGCTCTGCCTCCCGGGTTCACGTCATTCTCCTGCCTCAGCCTCCTGAGTAGCTGGGACTACAGGCACCTGCCACCACGCCCGGCTAATTTTTTGTATTTTTAGTGGAGACGGGGTTTCATCGTGTTAGCCAGGATGGTCTGGATCTCCTGACCTCCTGATCCGCCCTCCTCGGCCTCCCAAAGTGCTGGAATTACAGGCGTGAGCCCCCGTGCCAAGACTGAAATTACTTTCTTAGGACAGAAAGCTGGCCTGAGAAAGAGACTCTGGTCTCCAAACTGCTTGTCACAGGAAAATAATAAATTTGGACAACATGCAAAGTTCAAATCGCCTGGGTCTGATGTAGCGGACCGGGCAGGACCCGGAAGATCTCATTGAGAGTGCCTTAGACAACGGACTCCGGAGTCACAAAGCCTGGATCTGAATCTCCAGCTTTGCCACTTACGAACTTGGGCAGATACTGACACCCTCTGAGTTCATCTGCCCCATCTTTTACATGGGCATTTTACATGGTGAGGAAAACAGAGAAGCTGTATTATGCTGGTATTTCTCCACTTGCTTTTCCTGAATCCACTTTCTGTCTTTCTCCGTCCTGTTCTGTGCCCAGGAGACTGACCTCTCCAGTCAGAATGCCCCAGGCTCCCCTGCCTGCCAGCTGGGTGTGGCCAATAGGAGCTGCTCCAGTGAGATTGGAAGGTGGCACAAGAGCGAGGTCATGGACATGGATGCCTTTCTGCCCGCCAGCCCTATACATGCACACTGCCTTCTGGCCCAGGCTCTGCATGTAGCTGCGTTCCTTTACAGCCGTGTTCTTGGCAAATGACTCCTCTTCTCTGACTCCAGCTCTCACTAGACTATCTCTTCCCTTGCTCCTTCAGGCTGTTGCTATTTCCTGGGAGCTTCACCATCCCATATCAGTCCCTTAGCCCTACTCTTATGTCTGTGAATGTCCTTCACTGGCCTCTTCGAGTGCCGCTTGTTACCTGCTGTGGAGGCTGACATATGCAGCACAGAGCTGCTGGGAGAATTAAATCAGCGTTCCTCTGAAGCGCTTGGTATGTGACCCAGAACTTCAGAGGTGTTTTGGAAATGTGAGTTGTGGGTGCTGTTATCAAAGCATCTCCCATTGTCCTTGGAAGCCTCACTGGTGGGTGACAAATGCAGGGTGGATATAGAATGAAGTGATGATCTTGGAGTGTCCTCATATAAATGGGACCAAAGCACAGGATCTCAAAAGCCTGTGGGAGTAGAGGCAACACTAGGAGCTCAACCCCGGCACTCCGGACACTGTGTCAAAACAATTAGTGCAAATACAGTTTGGCACAGACCGGGGAGACTTAAAGGTGACAGGGCACAATGCAGAACTTGATTTATGAAGGAAAGCCCAACCAAGATGTTAAAAATTAAAAATTCATCTTCTCATGCATACCTTAGGGTCATTTTGTCTTTATTCTTACCCTGGGACAGTGGAAAATCCAGCAGAAACCACCAAGTAGAGGCTTCTGCTCTCTAAAATACAAAGGGATTTTAGTAATCCCTTGCTAGATCAACTTAGTTTTCCAGAACCACCTTTTGGGAGATGATCTTATGGCTGTGGTAATAATGGGCACATAGAAATAAGATGTGTGAAATGGTCACCCCTTAGAAGCCTTAGTGGATATTGGGCAACAGAAAACAAATCCACATCAGTCACCTGCTACCATATTTTTTCAGCACTTGGTATGGAATGTGCATATATTTGCAGTATTATTGCCATGTAAGATATGATAGGATTGAAACCAAATCACTGGTACAACTTGTAGGGTCTGAAGTATCATTCAAATTCACTAGTTTTAAAAGGAGGCTGGGCGCAGTGGCTCATGTCTATAATCCCAGCACTTTGGGAGGCCGAGGTGGGTGGATCACTTGACACCAGGAGTTTGAGACCAGCGTGGGCAACATGGCAAAACCCCTTCTCTACTGAAAATACAAAATTAGCTGGGTGTGGTGGTGGGCACCAGTAATCCCAGCTACTCGGGAGACTGAGGCAGGAGAATCGCCTGAATCCGGGAGGCAGAGGTTGCAGTGAGCTGAGATTGCACCATTGCACACCAGTCTGGGTGACAGGGCGAGACTACGTCTCAAAACAAAACAAAAAAGGAGACAATTCAGCATTCATTAACCTTGTCTTGGATGTTGCAGGGGAAAATGCACTCAAGGGACTCTCTCTGAAGACTTGTTGACTTGGTTGGGAGTGGGGGCATGATGACCGAAACTGTCTTTTCTGCCTTGTCCTTGTTTCTCAGCTGTATTTCCGGAACTGGAGCAAGAGTCAGTGTTGAGAGGTAAGGAGAGAAGTTCCGTAAAGACAGATTCAGCATCTCAGAGATTTCAAAGGAAGGTCACCTGCTGGTTTGCCAAGGTAGGGGGGAAAGTAGGACTGCACAAAGTTTCTACTGAAAAAAAAATTTAAATAAAGATGAAAAATTGCCACCCACTCACTCTGCTTACCTTGTGTTAAGCAGGAAACCAGGTTCATGGCAGATGACAAACACCCAGTTTTCTGAGTCAGTATTCTGTAGTATTCTTTTATTTTTAAATTAAAATCATGAATAGCCATGAATGAAGGGACTTGATTTTAGGCCTTTGGGGGGGAAAAAAGTCAACCATATGTCTGAGTTTTAAAAATTGTAACATCAAAGGTTTTGAAGAAAGTTTCAGAGAGAGAAAGAGAGAAAATATAGATAGAAAACAGTTTCCTGAGTAGATGCGCATTTTAATTTTGGCTTCCTGGCTCAGTCTCTCAGCAGTTATAGGATTAGGATTCGGGGCAAATTCTCTTCGCCCAAGTTTCCTGAAATGCACGGTGGGGACAATGATAAAGGCTTGCCCTGGGTGCAGGAAGATGATAAAGGCTTGCCCTGGGTGCAGGAAGAATGCCTAATGTTGCTCGGCATATAGAAAAGGTTCAATGCATAATCCCTACTATCACTGTTCTTGTTGCTGCTATGGTTACAGTCTCCTCCCCCCATGTTAACTGCAGACCCTCTGGCCCTTACATTTTGAGCTTATCCTTATGAAAGGTCACCACGCTGCCAGTAAAGGAAATGGCCTGAAACCCTGTTCTCCGATATTGTTCAGGACATAGTAGCCTGTACTCACTGCCTGTTTACTCAAGCGAAAGGGCTCAGACTGCTTCCTCTAATGGTTGCAGAGAAGAGCTGAAGCTTTGTCAGCTGAGCCTTTGAGATCCGGCTGGCTGTGAATGAATAATTAAACTCCTGCCAATGCAAAGGTACTGTGTAAGTTCCTTAAAGCGGCCTCCTGTTTTCTCTATCATGCTCCTGGCTCACCCTCGTCATCCGATGTGTTGTTATGTAGCCAGAAGCCTGAGTTTCAAGGCTCAAACGCCGCCCTTTCCCTTGTCGGCTGTTCTCAATAGTAGTTGTGTGTTAGCTTTGCCAGGGAGGCCCTGGCCACCACAGACCCGGCTGAGAGGGGCTGGATGGGGGCCCACTCGAGCTAAGTGCAGCCAGTTCCTGTCTTAGCAGATTGCAGGAAGAGCCACTCCAGCAGAACACAAAACAGAGGAGACAGCAAGGGCCTTTTCTGCATATTGATACCCTCATGGAAGGAGGGAAGGAGAGCCACAGTCCTGTGGAAAACTTGGCCTATTTGTATAACATCCTGCTACTGGAGGGCCAGAATTCATGGGTGGAGAGGTACTTTAAAACAAACAAAAGAGCCACTCCTGAAAGTGTGCTAGGATTGAACAGAGGCCAAGTCAAATCCCAGCGTGTTCAGAAGACATTAAGTGTGTTTCCTGTCTCTACCCATCAGTGGTGCCATAGACTATTTCTCCAGGATTTTTGAATCCTAGGATGACTGATTCTTAGCGTAGATTCCCAAAGCTCAGCCTCATAGGCTGTTCAGGTGGAATCACACACAACATGGCTCAGCTGTGCAGAGAAAAGACTGCCCCTTTTATTGTTTGACCTTGATCCTGAGCCTCCTCCCACCTGTGAGCAAGAGGAAACAATTAACTTCTAAATCTGCCATCTAATCATTTAATAATCCTATGAGGCAATGCTTGGTCTTTAAGATTTTTGCATCTTCTGTATCTTTCCCAGAATGTTTTGCAAGATGGCTTTTGGCTGGATGGGAGGAAATCAATGGCTTATATGGCAGAGAAGAAGATATGGGGTCTGCCATGGCTTGGACATTTGACCCCTCCAAATCTCATGTTGAAATTTGATCCCCAGTGTTGGATGTGGGGCCTAATGGGAGATGTCTGGGTCATGGGAGTGGATCTCTCATGAGCAGCTTGGTGTCATCTTTGAGGTAATGAATAAAGTTGTGCTCTTTTAGTTCCCATAAGAGATGGTTGTTAACAAGAACCTGGCACCACCCCTCTCTCTTGCTCCCTCTCTCCCCATGTGATCTCCACACACACTGGCTCCTCCTCCCCTTCCTCCATGATTGGAAGCCTCCCCCTTACCAGACACTGATGCCAGCACCATGCTTCTTTTCCAGCCTGTAGAACTGTGAGCCAAATAAACCTCTTTTTTATTTATAAATTACCCAGGCTCAGGTATTCCTTTATAACAGCACAAATGAACTAAAACAGGATCCTTGGGGATGGTGTCTTTCAGCTCCCTCCTGGGGTGATGGCCCTTATGCCTCTGATTCCTAGCTACCTTGCTGGCCTTTTGGCCAACAGTCTGTGGCTAGAGAACTCATGGTCTGTCTCATGCCCACAGGGATCGGTAGCTGACCTCCTGTGACTGATCAGCCTCCCATTAGCTCTGCCTGACTGCAGACACTCCAGCCCTGATAAGTCCTCCGGCAGCCCGTTGGCCTCAGCACCCACTCCTGCCTCTGCTAAGGTATCACCCCTTCCCACTTACCAGGCCCCGAGGCAGTTCTTGACTTAGAGCTGGAGAGGCAGAGGACCCATGAGGAGCCTGAGAAAACTATACCTCAGGGCTTCCCCTCCCTAGCCACAGTGATGCAGCTGAGACCCTGGCACAAGTATGTGAGTGCAAGTAGTTTATTTGGGAGGTGATGCTGGAAAATGTGGTAGGGAATGAGGAAGTGAACAGGGAAAGGAGACGCCATTAGAGCTTACATTATCAAGCAAATTGCTACTGTGAGCACCTGGAACTTAATTCCATCCCCACTCCTCCTGGGAGGACTCTGGGAAACCATACAGAACATGCCTCAGACTTGTGGGCATGTTAATAACTCATAAAGTTAACTATGAATGTTAAATGGAATTTACATGCAAAGCAATTAGTGCAGAACCTAGCACATAAGGGCTCAGGAATCATATGCTGTTCCTTGCTCCCCCACAGAGCTTCCTGCCCCACAAACTCCTTCTTGCCAGTTTTTTTGATTGCTCCTTTGGTTCTTAATTTTTCTTAGATTTTCTCTTATGACTTTGACCACTTCTTTCTGTCCTTCACCCATTTTTATTTTTACTCTCTGAACTGAAGGCAGGTATCCCCCAAGATCCAGTCTTAAGCTTTTGACTTTTTCCCTGCTAAGTGAATTCTTCCACATACAGAGTTAATAGGAAAAAAAAAAAAAAAATACTCAAGACTCTTTGAACGCAAATCCATAGAATTACCCTTGGGATATATGTTCCATCCCACCCCCAGGCAGGGGACAGACACTGTCCATGTTGAAATAAAACTTTGTCATATGAAACGTTTTAGAAAGTGTAGTAGAAACAGATGGGTGAACATTTATAAGTTTGGTAACATGAAAGGTTGTAGGCACTGGGGTAGGTGAGTAGTCTCATACCATTTCGGTGGTGTGTGCCTGTAGTCCCAGTTACTTGGGAGGCTGAGGTCAGAGAACTGCTTAAGACCAGGAGTTTGAGGATGTAGTGAGCCGTGATCGTGCCACTGTCAGCCTGAGCAACATAGCAAGAACTATCAAGAGAGAGGAGAGAAAACAGATAGAAAAATGCTGATACTAGCTAAGGAGAAAAGCAGGGAACTTTCTACTTGATTAAAAGCTTGAGGTTGATGGAGGTTTTTTAGATGCTAGCTGCTAATTGAGAGAAGCGGAACTGAGAGAGGTGACTCCAAATTCCACTACGCAGGAAAAAAGATAAACTGGGAGCAGTAACTATGTCCAAGTCAGAAAAAGAGGAAAGAGGAGGAGAGGAGGGCCTCATTCCTCCTGAGACAACCTTGTGGGAATGGGAAAGGAGCAGGAGCATGACCCAGTCTGAACGGCCACTTCAGGGCTCAGGGTCTAGCAGGTTACCATAAGAGGTGTGCATAAGGGATTGTTGAGGATTTCAGCTATCTCTCCACCTAGGTCAGATGTCTGGGATCCACAGCTTCAAATTCATTTGAAGCTGAGTGATGTGAATCATACTGGGGAGATACCTGGGTAATGCAACCATGCTTCCTTAGACCTAGCGACCAGCACTGTTCATGCTGAGTGGTGGAGATCAGGTGTGCATTAGGGAGCTCACTAGAGAACTCAGAAGAATAAGGGCAACAGGTGGATCTCAGGGCTCCCTGTACCATTCCTATATGACATGCCCTCCTATCCTGCCATTTTACTCTTAAGGTGGCAAAGAGCAAACACAGGGTGGTCTGGGGACAGAGACGGGCACCACATCTGCCCCGGCACAGGACTTCAACTCTTAACGAGGAACTTACACTTTGATGTTGCCTTGCCGAACTTGTCATCCCACCTCTAGGCCCTTTCTGATGTTCCTACCAGAGTGCTCTGTGTCACCTTAGACTCAGTCTATGTGGTATTCAGCTTCTTTCCCAAGCCAGCCTTTCCTCACCATATCAATCTTTCTATTGTCGGCCCCACCATTTGTCAAAATTCAGACGAGTCACTTCTACTCTAGCCTTTCTCTTTTTCTTCTCAATTGAAACTTTCATTAAAGCCTGTCTCTTCTGCCTTTGAATTTTTCTCTAAGTCATTCTTTCTTCATGTCAGCATCCACCAGCTTAGATGAGGAAGCCCATACTGTATAACAGACCTTTCCTCCCCTCAAGTCTTAACCTGTCCATTGCTTTTGCCCTCTGCTGTCCATCATCCCAGTCCCTCCCTTCCCCAGAGCCTACAGCAACTTCCCACTGGCCGTCTTTAGTTGAATTTCCCATATTGGAGAAATCACTGCCCTGTAGATTTTTTCCCTTCAAATGGTCTCATACTCATCTTTTCCACTGTAGTCCCCTTTAATCCTAGCACTCATCACCTGTGCACCCAGTTACCATTGGCCTCCTTGGTTTCAATTTCTCCACTTTACCCTACATTCCACTCCTGCACAAATCTTGCTTAAACATCATTTCACCAAGCCACACCTCAGCTCAAGAGTGCACAGTGGCTTACAGTTTCGTATCACATCAAGTCTAAACTGCTTGATTGTTATCACCTGGCCCTGAACCCTAATTTTCCCAGCCATCCTCACCTTTTCCCTCATCCAAGCTGAGTTTCCCTCAACCCTCTCTGTTCTGCGAGCATCCTGTTCTTAGTCCTAGTTGTATGGCATTGCTCAGCGCTTTGCTCAATCAAAGACGTTTAACTTCTTAAGGTCTGTGGGATCTTTTATGACTATCTGTCCACTCCCATCCATGCTCTATCAAGGTTAAAACTAGGGTATTGGGAGAAACAGGTCAGATTCCATGTGGGCAGGCTGGGACTAGGAGTCCATGAAGCTCCATAGAGGAAATTGAACATCAGGGTCCTAAACACAGGCCTGAGAGTCCACTATACCAAGGATGTCCTGTGGGACTCAGAGTGCAGGAGATAAGAGTCAAGCCTGGGAAGCAAGACCATGGCAAAAGGCTTTCAGTTCTAGGAAAGATGCAGGCATCTTGGGTTTGAAAGATGTTCAGAAGTTAGAAGTTCAGTTTATACAAAGGAAGGCCAGATAGAAAGAAGACAAAGGCAGGAGACTTTAACAGAATCAGGAGAATGACTTGGCAGGCTGACCAGTGACCTGGGCGGGCTGACCGATGCAAAGGTCTTGCTTTTGCCATGCATGTTTTGTGTGTTGACTCGAGCTCTATGGGTAGATAGTCTCCAAACACAGCCATCCTAAGTTCCTGCTTTCACCTTTATGTCTGTTACTCTGCCATAGAAAGGTGGCATTTATTTATCCTCTCCTAGCATCTGGACTAGTGATCAGACTGTTTTGTCTAATGGAATATGATAGAAAATGATGATCTGGAACTTCTGAGCCCAAGCCTTAAGAGGCCTGGAAGTTTCTGCTTCTGAAACTGACCCACTTGTTCCATAGAATTGATGTTTATGGTTTCTCTTGAATAAACAGAAATTAGCCCTCCCAGTCTTAAAACCTGAGAAAGTTACATTTGTCTTATCTGAGTTCCTTTTCCAGAAAACCAACCACCAGGACTACCAGATAGTATCAAGAAACTGAAACTCACCAGATCACTGCTTCTGGACCATGAGATGTCAGATCCCTCACCTGTCATGATTGCCTAACTGACCACCTGCTTCCTGTTGACCAGCTCCTCTTCCCTACCCTCCTTAGTTCTTGTTTTTCCACACATTGTTACATTTCTTCCTTGCTCTATAAACCTCTAATTGTAGTCAACTGGGGAGATGGATGTAGGACTGATCTCCCATCTCCTTGGCTGCAGCACCTGATTAAAGCCTTCTTTCCTGGCAGTATGCATTGTCTCAGTGATTGCCTTTCTGTGTGATGAGCAGCAGGACGTAGGCCAAACCCCTGGTATTTCAGCAACATTTCCTTCTTGGAACACAGTCCCATATCGTAAGGAGTCCAATCCACATGGAGAGGCCAGGTGGAAGAGAGTAGAGACACTCAGTCTATAGTCCCAGCTTAACTCCCAGCTAACAGCCAACGTCAACCACCAGCCATGTAAGTTCTCCACTGTGGACATTCAGCTCAGCCAAGGCCCCACCCAGTTGACTAGAGTCCCAGCTGACATCACATGCAAAGAGCCACCCAGGTGAACCAAGTCAGCCTATAGAGTTAGAAAGAAAATAAGATGATTGTTGTTTCTAAGCTGCTAAGTTTTGGGGTGGTTTGTTTTTGTACAATATATGATTGAAACAGACCTTCAATAAATGTCTTGGCTTCTAGTGAAGACTTTCTTTTGTCGTCATTTATGACCTAATATGTTAGGAATCCAGAAGGCAAGATAACTGATATGCTGTCGTGGGGCACTCATTCCTCAAGGATTTGGGTTGATACTGATAATTCTCTTTTCTGCTAGGTGCAACACAGATGAGCTCACCTGTCTGTTGGTTTTGGTTATATTCCATTTAGCACTTTATTTTAAATTACCAAAGTTCCCTATTTTATGGGCAAATCTCATAATAAGCCCACATTTATGTTTTTCTCTCCTATCACTTAATGCAAAGTAGAAGTGCAACACACATTGCTGAATTGAACATTCATTTCCAAATATTCCCGCATGCATGTGGGACTGTCTTAAATATAGCTCATGTGACCAAATGATAACATCCATTGTCATTCAGCCTTATGTGTAATATGTTAAGTATTTAAAACTTCCTTGGAAAATAAACAAAAACCCACAAACACACACTCAAAGTGTTAAAAATGTGCTAAGATAAATTTGAAAGAAAACAAGATCTTTTTAAGATTTTCTTTTTTTTTTTTTTTTACTTAAAAAAACTAATTTTGGCCAGGTGTGGTGGTTCACACCTGTGATCCCAGCACTTTGGGAGGCTGAGGTGGGTGGATCACTTGAGGCCAGGAGTTTGAGACCAGCCTGGCCAACAAGGCAAAACCCTGTCTCTGCCAAGAATACAAAAAAAAAAAGCCGGGCATGGTGGCACCCTCCTGTAGTCCCAGCTACTTGGGAGGCTTAGGCACGAGAATCACTTGAACCTGCGAGGCAGAGATTGCAGGGAGCCGAGATCGCACCACTGCACTCCAGCCCAGGTGATAGAGTGAGACTGTGTCAAAAAAAAAAAAATTTTTTTTTAAATTTTGTAGAGATGGACACTATGTTGCTCAGGCTGGTCTCAAACTCATGGCCTCAAGTGATCCTCCCGCCTCCATCTCCCAAAGCACTGGGATTATAGGCATGAGCTACCTCACCTGTCCAGGCTAGGTTATTTTTATTTAGAAGATTCAGAGGAGTGAAAATGAATAACAGCAAGTAACTATGAGTCAAAATCTGGTCCAGGAAGGAAAGGAACCTTGATTTATTTCTAACGCCAACATATATATTAATAAAACTTTCAAACATCAAACGTGTTTTTCAGTGTTGTATTTGTTTCCTGTGCTTGTGTGCCCAAGAAGGGGTTCAACTTTGAAATGGAGTCACATGCAACACAAATGAGGTCATCGAAATACCACAGATTCTCCTGAGGGCATTTAAATGCCTTCAAATGTTGTCTTTCTGGAATCAAAATATAGTTAGAAGTTTATTTTGTTGCTATGTGTTAGAATTGTTGGCTTATGGAGACTTAATATGGAAGCTGGGCAGAATAAGGATTGATACATAAGGAGTGATGATCAACTGAATCTAAATGCACTGCAGCCATGCATGAGACCAGCAGGTTCTGTTACAATAAAAATCAACATGCTCTTGAACTTAACGAATCAGAATTAGGGATGACTGAACCTGTTTGGTCAAAGAATATGCCATTCTTTAAGCCCAAACCTAATGCTTTGCTGAAGAGATCTCCTTGCCTTGAGGATCACGGTATTGCTCCTGATGGCTGTAAACTACTGGAAAGTCAAAATCAGTATCTCTGGTTCCTCAGCATTAAAGGCAATCTCAGATAAAAGAAAAATGGGGTTTATGTAGTATTAGAGCTATTTAAAATAGGCCCTGTGGTGTGGTCTGGAAAAAGTGACTAGAGTACAAAGAGACTTATATTTCTGAGACTCTGAAGCCAGGGAATTTCATTGTTAGAATTAGGATCACATACAGCATAAGAGGCAATGAATAAGGGTGGGAGGTGGCTCGTGGAGGTGAGGAGTGTGCTTTGGGTCAAGATGGACTGGTGTCCACAAACCAGGGTTGTGATCTTGGGTAGGTAAACTACCTACTCTACTGAGTCTGTTTTTACATTTATAAAGCTGGAAAATGAAACAATATCTGACCTGCTTACCTCACATGATGTTGTAAGGCTCCACTGAGATAGTCTATGATAAAACATGTCAGAAACAAAGTATGAAGCACTACAAAAATAAAAGATTTCAGCTACAATATCAACCTGGAGAAACATAAACAGGAAGAGAGATGTTGGACCAATGTGCAAATCAAATAATTGAATGAATAAATGAATATATGATTGATGTCATGGTGCATATATATTAAAGTGAGTCATGGAAATTTACAAACAATTTCAAGGTAAACTTGATATGTAAGTTATGTCTTCAGAATACATGGATAAGCTTTATTGGGCAATTGGGATTTTGGAGACTAGAAAGAAAGAAAGGAGGATGAATGGATGAAAAGGAGAGTGGGAAGTCACATCAAATTAGCCAGAGTGCAGGAGACATTGCAGGCAGTATATACAAAGATTAGGAAGAGATGGTTGGAAGAATCAAGGGATAGGCTGTGGAACAGAAGGCAACAGGACACTGAGTCAATTGTAAGCAACGAGGTGCTGTTCCTACTTATTTAAGTCTTACAAACCACCCCATGAGGTAGGTATTATAATCCCCACTTTACAGAATGCGGGGGAGGAAACAGGCTCAGAGAGCCTTATCTGACTTAAGGATATACATTAGTAGATGGAACTTATATAAAAACTCAGATCTTTCTGAAGTCCAAGCTTCTGTTCTTTCTTGTACGTCAGAGGTCAGGATTTACAAAGTAATGAGAGATCCCAGAAAGCCCAACCAGGGTGGAATGGTGGGGTGGGGTGGGACTAATATGGAAATGAGTAGAGAACACTGAGTAGAGAAAATTTCTCCTTCTTCACAACCTTATTTTGGTTTCAAATGACCCAATTTCATCAAATTATTTTAGTATGCTCATATCCTAAATAATCAAGCTTACACATGTTTTTTTTTTTTTTCCTTCTCTCTTTAGCAAGAAGAAAAAAAGAAGGTAATTATATTCAGGCTAACCCGCCTTTTTAAACACACAAATAACAACCTCTTAGCTCTCCCCTCCTTCCCCACCCAAACCACCTCCTCTGGAAATAAACACATTGCCAATGCTGCAGTTGCTGCATGACCAGAATTACGGGACAATCAACAGTAGGAAATGATATTGCAAATACAATTGAGGGCACAATACACAAACAGCCTTATAAAATTTCTCTTACAAAACTTCCTCTTACAGACATCTTCCCATAATTGGTGTGTGATGCCATTGGCCAAAGTATCAGGGCAGAAATAGAGAGCCTCCTGGTACTCATTATAATTAATTGGCTGTAATAGAAACTTTAAACAATTGGGTTCATGATGTAATTGTGACATGTACTTCCCTTGATGAAATCTCCATGGGCTGCAGGAAATGGGTCAGTAAGGAAGTATACATGCACCAGGTGCACAAGATCCATGGAAACTTTAGTTTTCATTTTCCTACCCATAGGCTGACTCTTTTGCTACGTTCCTTTTCTAGGGAGAACTCAAAGAATTAAAAATTGGATTATAAGAAAAATAACCAAGAGTCTTCTGAAAAGTGCATGTGGTAATATCACTCAGGAGGTAAAACCAAGCTCTCACAACGTGAGGGACCTCCCGCGGATATTTCTCCAGATCTGGTTTTCAGAGCTCTTGGTGACCAATCAATACCAATTGTTCTTTTTTCTCTTCCTTTCTGATCAAATGTTGAGCTGTGAAGAGACGTTCTCACTGTTACAGGAGCTGGGCAGCCTAGCTTTGAATCCCTGGTGACTTTACTTGAAAGCTACTTTACCCTCTCTGAGCTAGAGTTCTTCATCCTCAGATTGGAGCTAATTAAAGTACATGAGCTCGACCAATCCTTCACCTCTTCTGGGAGCTACAATCCATACATCCCACTGCATCTTTGCTGTCCCTCAACCCCCGACATCTTCCATTTCCTCTTAGCCCAGCTTAAATTCCACAGCCACTCCTTTGCCTAAGCTCTCATCTCCCTTACCCCTTTCTTTCTTTCTTTCTTTCTTTTTTTTTTTTTTTTGAGACGGAGTCTCGCTCTGCCGCCCAGGCTGGAGCGCAGTGGCCGGATCTCAGCTCACTGCAAGCTCCGCCTCCTGGGTTTACGCCATTCTCCTGCCTCAGCCTCCTGAGTAGCTGGGACTACAGGCACCCGCCACCTCGCCCGGCTAGTTTTTTGTATTTTTAATAGAGACAGGGTTTCACCGTCTTAGCCAGGATGGTCTCGATCTCCTGACCTCGTGATCCGCCCGTCTCAGCCTCCCAAAGTGCTGGGATTACAGGCTTGAGCCACCGCGCCCGGCGTCCCTTACCCCTTTCTCTTATCAGTTTTCCCTTGACAATTCCCTGACCCTGGTGAAGTCCAAAGCACCGCCTACTTTGTGCTTGCACCTGGGCCACTGAATGTGGCTGGACAACAGCATTGCCACACTAACTGCTCTCCCTTTAAGTTCATGATTATGGACTTCAAGTGGGACCCTAATGCTGGTTGGTAAAGTCCTAGACCACTTACTTTCCCACTGAAATAACAGAAGCAAGCAAATTAGAACTTAAACTTCCTTCCACCACGATGTTTACCACTCACCTGCTTCTGTGCTCATAGACTCTGCCTTTACTTCTGTAACCATGAATAAACTTGCTGAGCTCCAGCTAAAGCCATTCCCTCCACCTGTGTTATAAAGTTATGGACCCTGTATCCTCTTATCTCTCACAAAATTGGCCCCAGCAATTCATTTGCATCATTTTGCAATGATGCAAAATTGGCCCCTTTTGCATCATTCGTTTCCCACCCTTTACTGCATCATTACCATCGATACACATACTGTCTGTCTTCAACCTCAACCAAAGCCTCTCTCCTGGACCCAGTCTCCTCTCCAGCTACTGCTTCATTTCTCAAATCTGTTTTTTAGCAAAACTCCTAGAAAGAGTCGTCATTACTGGCTGTTTCCAATTCAATTCCCATTCTTTCTTAAACCCATGTTCTTTCAGTTCTGCCTTACCATTTTCAGTGCCTTCTACATTATTGATTCAGCAGTCGGTTGGTTCTCAGCCATCATCTCCATTTACCTACAACAGCCTTTGACAGAATTGAGAAAGTGTTTCTATGAGAAATGTCATCTTTATTTGGTGTACCAGTTACTAGGACTGCATAATAAATTACCCCAAAACTTAATGGTTTAAAATAACCAACTCATTCATTTTGCTCGTGAATCTGCCATAGGGACAGGGCTTCATGGGCACTACTCATTTCTGCCCCACTCCATGCCAGCTGGGATGGCTCGAAGGTCGGGGTCTGGAATGAGCTGAAGTTATTTCACTCATACGCCTGGTGCCTGGGCTAGGAAGACTCAAACACCTAGAGGCTGGGACACTAAGGATCCTTGTGCCTGTCTGTCTCTGTCTGTCTCTCTCTGTGGTCTCCCCAGCATGGCAGCAACCATAGCATTGTGGCCAGACTTCTCACATGTAGGCTTGGGCCTCCCAGGGCATGTGTTCCAACAGAAAGAGGCCAGACAAAAGCTATTTTGTGGTGCTTTTGTCATCTAGCTTTGGAAATCATCCAGCTTTACTCTTACCATAGTCACAGGCCTGTCAGATTCCCAGGGAGGAAACATCATCCCCTACCTCTTGAAGGAGCAGTGTTAACCTCACCTGGCAAGGGACATAGTGGTGCAGGTATCTTTAGAAAATCGACTCATCACGCCTGTAATCCCAGCACTTTGGGAGGCCGAGAGGGGTGGATCATCTGAGGTCAGGAGTTTGAGACCAGCCTGACCAAGATAGTGAAACCCCATGTCTACTAAAAATACACAAAAATTAGCTGGGCGTGGTGGCAGGCACCTGTAATCCCAGCTACTAGGGAGGCTGAGGCACGAAAATCACTGGAACCTGGGAGATCGCGCCATTGCACTCCAGCCTGGGCAGCAAGAGCGAAACTCTGAGAGAGAGAGAGAGAGAGAGAGAGAGAGAGAGAGAAAGGAGGGAGGGAGGGAAGGAAGGAAGGAAGGAAGGAAGGAAGGAAGGAAGGAAGGAAGGAAGGAAGGAAGGAAGGAAGGAAGGAAATCGATCTATCACCTATGGCTTCTGGAAGTACTACAGTTTCCTGACTCAGTAGGAGTTTCTTCTCATCTGGCTTTAGGAATTCTCAATCTTTTCTACCCCTTAAATTTTGAGTCCCCATGGCTGTGTCTTTGTACTTCTCTTTTTCACTTCCTTCTTTTTCTTGGTAATCTCAAAGAGTCTCATGACTTTCAGCATCACCTACATTCTAATGATTCTCACATTTGCATGTTTAGATCAGACCTCTCCCATAAATGTCTTCTAAGTATCTCTTCTTGGAGGTCTAATTGGGATCTCAAGCATAATTTAGCAGAGATAGAACTCCAGATCTTCCCATCCAGTGTGCCCCATCCATACCTTCCCCCTGCAGTGATGGCAACTCTATCCTGCCAGTTGGTCAGGTGCAAACCTCATCTTTGCTTTCCTCTTTCTGTCACACCCTCTACTCATGGATCAGCAAACTCTGTTGGCTTTGTCTTCAAAACACATCCAAGATCTAATCACTTTTTATATCTTAACGTCTACCTTCTTGATCCAAGCCACCTACATTATCTCCAGCAATTACTTTCTTTGACTCAAAGCTAGAACTATCTTTTTGTTGCTGCTGTGCATTCTGCCATAGTTTCACAGTCAGGTTGAGATCAACCTGGAAAACACAGCTGCAAAGTGTACACATTTAAGAAGTGTCCCAACCACCTTGATGGGTGTCTTCTTTCCAGCCCTAAGCTGCATCTGATGGCTTGTAGCAGGGTGAACAACAGTATCCCTCACCTGGTGTCTTGAGGCTGATATGGCATTAGGTCAAATCAGGGTAGGGTGCAAAGGTCATATTCTGGGTGAGCAGAATGGGACATTCTATTGCAGGGTTTTTGTTTTGTTTTGCTTTGTTTTTGACATGAAGCCTCACTCTGTCACACAAGCTGGAGTGCTGTGGTATGATCTCGGCTCAGTGCAACCTCTGTCTCCACAGTTCAAGTGATGCTCTTGCCTCAGCTTCCCAAGTAGCTGGGACTATAGGCATGCACCACCATGCCTGGCTAATTATTTTGTATTTTTAGTAGAGATGGGGTTTCACCATGTTGGCCATTCTGGTCTCAAACTCCTGACCTCACGATCTGCCTGCCTTGGCCTCCCAAAGTGCTGGGATTGCAGGCATGAGCCACCGTGCCCGGCCTATTGCAAGGATTTTTAAAAACAAAATTCTAAGCATGAACCCATCCAAGAATTTGGTAGAAGCCACAGACACCTTTCCCAAAAAAGGCAAGTATAACATAGAAAAATAACTTGAGGAGGTCCTTGGTGGAACACTGCCATCCATTCCCGAATTCTTATGTTCCATGTCTTTGGGTAAAGAGCTGGTTCCTTAAAGACCAAAGAGCAGACGCTATTAATAGCTGATTGTCTCCATGCTTTGACATCACTTTTATCCCATCCTCATGGCCACAGGTGAGGGGTCAAGGATAAGAACTGCCTCCTGAATTATCAAGAATGCTACCTACAAAAAAATAGTTTGTAACAGTGATTAATAACGCAACTATCTAGTTCTGTTTTAATCTTTGAGTTGTGAGAAAAAAGTACTATGTTTGGAGGAATGGCCCTGTTTTTGTGTCCTACTTTTAGGCAAGCAACATCTGCTGTAATCTCACCTAGGCCGAAGTGCAGTGATGCAAGCTTGGCTTACTGCAGCCTCGACCTCCTGGGCTCAAGTGATCCTCCTGCCCTAGCCCCCTTAGTTACTTGATTGGTCAATTATTTTTAAATGTATTTACAAAAATAGAAGCTGAATGATTTACACTAACATCTAATTTTTCCTCTTTATTATTCCAAGGAGATTGTAGAAGTAACTACAAAAGTAAGAATTCTCTTTGTTTAAGACATTGCAAACAAGATTGTAAAACGGGGCCTATTGGGCTTCATCAAACTTGAATTGGTAATGGATCACCTATATTAAGGAATATTGTAAATTCAGGAACATTCCTTATGAGAGAATGTTTGACTGTGGTTTTCCAAAAGGGCTAAAATAGTTTTCACTATTACATTTGCAATTGTGCACGTGGAGTGAAAAGTGGGCAAGAAATCTGGTTTATTTCTTTATTGCATATATTTTAAATGTGTGAGCTTAAGAAATTGCCTTATATTTCAACTAACTATGCTGCTTTGTAGTAACAATAACTGGAATAATTAATATACTGGATTTGTACCAACTTGATCAGAAGGATTTATGCTTATGTCCCCCACCCACCAGAGCTAAATTAGGTAGGCAACTTGTGGTTCCAATTTTTTTGCACTAAAGGCGATTTTGAAGTTATGCACAATCTACCATGTAATTGTTGACAGCCTGAAGGTGCTGAATGTGTAAAAGGGAGTGTAAGGAGTTAGAGCAGTAGTGAATCCTTGCAAGAGTCAAAAGAGGGTGGAGAAAATAGGTTAACAGTGAGCAGACCAGCTCCTGGTCCCCTTCAAATATTGATAATGATATAGCATTCATGAAACCCAGGATGGAGATTACACGTTAGGATTCAGGGTCAAATCTTAATTCAGGTTCCCCAGAAGCAAATTCTAACATCATTATTATTATTATTATTATTATTATTTTGAAGATAAGATCTCTATCACCTAGGCCGAAGTGCAGTGATGCAAGCTTGGCTTACTGCAGCCTTGACCTCCTGGACTCAAGTGATCCTCCTACCCTAGCCCCCTGAGTAGGTAGAACTACAGGAGTGCATCACTATGCCCAGCTAATTTTTGTATTTTTGTTTGTATTTCTGTTGTTGTTGTTTTGTTTTGTTTTTTTTGTAGAGACAGGGTGTCACTATGCTGCCCAAGCTGGTCTCAAACTCTTGACCTCAAGTGATTCTCCTGCCTTGGCCTCACAAAGTGCTGGGGTTACAGGCATGAGGCACCATGCCCAGTTCCTAAGATTAATATTTATGTGAAAGTGATTGATAAGGGAGTGCCCCCCAGGGACACACTAAAGAAATGGGAAAGCAGAAAGGGACAGGGAGGAAGCTAAGCAAGGATGCAGGGTCTAGCAAAGTCCTGCAAAGTATAACTTCAGCCTGATCCTGCAAAGGATTCTGGGATGTAAGTTACACCTCGGAATTGTGCCCTGAGACAGGGAGCTGAGCTCCCAGCACCCAATAATCACTGGAGGAGTAACTTCCCAGCACTCCAAGTTATTTGCGCATTTGCACAAAATGTTCACATTTGCACAAAATTGTTCCAGTAGTGGAAGAACATACCTCCAAAGAGCTGTAGCTCAGGCTGTTGGAAGGAAAGCACACCCAAGTTTGTTTGTGGGGAGTAAGGGGAGTAGCACATAAACACAGTGAAAAGGCATTCAAGAAAATCTAGACAGAGTGGGCGCGTGCGGTAGCTCACACCTGTAATCCCAGCACTTTGGGAGGCTGAGGTGGGTGGATCACGAGGTCAGGAGTTTGAGACCAGCCTGGCCAACATGGTGAAACCTCGTCTCTACTAAAAATACAAAAATTAGCCAGGCGTGGTGGCGCATGCCTGTAATCCCAGCTACTCAGGAGGCTGAGGCAGGAGAATTGCTTGAACCCGGGAGGCAGGGGTTGCAGTGAGTCGAGATTGCTCTATAGCACTCCAGCCTGGGCTACAGAGCATGATTGTCTTGGGGTAAAAAAAAAAAAAAAAAGGAAAAGAAAAGAAAATCTAGACAGAGTACTGACAGTACCTGCTATAGATCACCCAAGCTCCGTGAGCCTAACCTGTGGTTTAGGACGATGGGGATTTGTCCAGTCCAGGTGGTGGAATCACACCAAACATGACCACAAACAAGACTTTCTATGATTTTTGTTTGTTCATTTGTTTTGTTTTTTTTTTTTTGTTTGTTTGTTTGTTTTTTTGAGACAGAGTCTCACTCTGTTGCTCAGGCTGCACTGCAGTGGCCCAGTCTCAGCTCACTGGAACCTCTTCCTCCCAGGTTCAAGCAATTCTTGTGCCTCAGCCACCTGAGTAGCTGGGATTACAGGCATGCACCACCACCGCCTGGCTAATTTTTGTATTTTTAGTAGAGACGGGGTTTTGCCATGTTGCCTGGGCTGCTCTTGAACTCCTGGCCTCAAGTGATCCACCTGCCTCAGCCTTTCAAAATACTGGAATTACAGGCCTAAGCCACTGCACCCGGCCAAGTTTTTGTAGTCTTTACGGACAGAATAAACTACCTAGCTCTGGACTTTGTGACATGATTTTATCAGTCACTTCCTTGTTTTCTTGTGTATCTGAGCTTTAGTCAGTGCCAGGACTCTAGGGCAGACGTTAAAAAAAATAAACTGGAAACAGTCATTGTGCAGGCAATTGAAAATAAACAAAACTTTCCAGTGCTCTTTGTGCAGAGGATTTATTAACAAGTGTTTTCGGTTCACTGGTAAATCAGGGGCTGTGACACTTCTTTTCTTTCAAATGGGTTGCTGCAAAAGAAATTACAATAATTATAGCTTCAAGGATAATTTAATAATTTGTCAACATTTTTTTCCATCCAACAACCAGAACACAACAACAAATAGCTGTATATTTAGAAACGCAGCTGAAGTTTTGCAGAAAACCATGGAGAAAACTATGAAAACATATTGAAAGAAAAATGTTAATCAACCTGTTCCTCACAAAATAATATCTGAGCAAATATGTACAAGAAAATATTACAGGATGATTATTTATAATTAGATACGGGCATATGAACAATAAAGGTAATTAAACATATAGTGCCATGGAACATTCTCTATGACCCAAATCATTGATATCAAATAACTTCAACAGTGAGATTACTATCCACATAACTGAGAAATAAATCAGGTTCAGCAAAGATCATGCCTCTTCATTATTGTTCATTCTGAGAGATTCATTTAAAACAAATTGATTTGGTCGAGCATGGTGATTCACGCCTGTAATCCCAACACTTTGGGAGGCCGAGGTGGGCAGATCCCTTGAGGCCAGGAGTTTGAGACCAGACCAGGTAACATGCCGAAATCCCAGCTCTACTAAAAATACAAACATTAGCCAGGTGTGGTGGTGCACACCTGTAATCCCAGCTACTCAGGTAGCTGAGGCATGAGAATCGCTTGAACCTGGGAAACAGAAGTTGACATGAGCCGAGATTGCACCACTGCACTCCAGCCTTGCCAACAGAGTGAGACTCTGCCTCAAAAACAATAAATAAATAAATAAATAAACAATAAAACAAATTGATTCACTAGCCACCCAAATCATTTATCCTCTAAGTATAGATCAAACTATTTATGGATTATCTTTTTTGTGTTTTCAGAGACCCCTAAAATATTAAAGAATAATTTCAAATTATAGATAAATTATTTACAAAATAGTAGTCTTAAGCTACCACTTGTACCAGGTGTTTTTTTTTTTTTTGCTGAATTCTTTTTTTTTTTTTTAAGTTATAACTTATATACAGCAAAGGGTAAAAATTGCAAATACACAGCTTGATAAATTTTAGACATGCCTACAGCCATGAAACCAACCAGACATACAGTGTTTCAAGTTCCTGAAAGGCTGTCTTCTGCCCTCTCCAGGACCCCCCAGAAGTAGCCCCGTCAGCATAGATGCTTTGTTTGTTTTTGAATTTCATACATGTGGAATCCTACAGTTTATATAGCCTTTTGTGTTTCACTTATTTTGCCCAGCATTATGTCTGAAATTCATCCTTGTTGCTGCGTTTCTGACTTCTTTAACTACATAATTTTCCCCAAAGAACTTAAAAAACCTTGATAGTTAAGGCTTATCTTTTGTATTGGACATATTTGGAGGATTGAAACTAAGCTAAAATTCTTTGCCTTGATTAACTTGCTCTAAAAAATCCCACCATCTCAAATTGTCAAAGGAAACGTAATGTTTTGTAATACCATAATAATTTTGAACGATTCTACTTGCAATTTCAGTGGCGTTCTATATTTATTGATTACTAAATCAGGTTGCATTTCCACTTCCAAACTAGAAGACAGATGAAAAGCTATACGGCTAAATAAAATTTTCATCGCATAAATTCATTGACTTGCCTGAGGCTGTAAGTGCAATTTAACTTCAGCCTCATTTAAAAACCTCCATGGGCTGATGTCTGAATAGCTATTTCTCTTACACTAAAAACTGAAATGCATTTGGTAAAGGGATGAGACATTCACCTTAGATGGTTGCAAAGGTATTCATCCATTGTGAGATAGAGAAAGATTTAAGGTCCTCCTGAGGTTCTTTATAAATGAAAGTGACCTCAAGATCTGGGGCAAAGAGCTACATGCACAGATAAGAGAAACAGGGCTGTGAGCAAGGTTACCCCAGGGCAGTCAGCAATCTGCAGAGGGGTTGGCTGGTGTGATTGGCCCTCTGGGTTTCCTTTTGGCCCTCTATCTATTAGGCAACACTTCCTGGCATTGAATTTCTCTGGGTGGCATGATGCTTAACAAAAACACTCCAATAAGCTGCAAAAATGAAGGCTGTCACTGAAGCTCAGAGAACAACTTCTGCTAATATAGTGTCAAAATAAATAATCAATCAACAAATACTCTCTGATCAGACAGAATGGGTAATAAGTGGTAGAATCCCAGCTCAAGTTTTCTTAAGTAAAACATACGTACCCACATGAGGGCTTCCTTAGGAAAGCATCTGGAAGTGAAATTGCTGGATTATAGAGTGTGTGTGCATTAGGCTTTAACAGCTACAATCATATCTTGCTGATACTCCGGCTCCCCTGCCTCCGTATTTGGTTAGCACATAGGGCCGCTGCTTTGCCCTGTCTTCTGTGTCTTCAGTGCCACCCTGTGCTTTATGCAAGTTGATCTTGCCCAAGGAGCCTGCCCTGTACTTGGTCTGCCTTCTGCTGCAAAAGGATGAAACTTCTGAAATCCAGAGTAGCTGCATCATTTATTTCAGATGGAGATGCATCTTCAATGAAGTAGGAAATATTTACAGGTAGCAATCTAATATTTACCCAGGAAGTTTTATACTGAGTTCTTATCCTACCTAGAAAGCTTATGCCATGGTTTGTAAACCCAAATGTCTATGGGGGGCTGTACAGCAACATAGATTTGTAAACCCCACCACTGTACAGCACAATGTTTGTAAACCCCACCACTTTGGTGGGGACCTCTGGGGACCTGCCGAGCCCATCCTCATGAAGATGGCAGCAGCTACTCAATGAATCACTGTATAATTCTTAGAAACAACACATGACCAAAACATTACCTAAGAACCAACAGAAACCTACCAGACTGTTCAGGCAAAGCTTCCCCTTTATAGATAAGGATAGTGAGCCTTATCTATAAGCCTCAAAAAGGTTATTTTTCAAGTTCTAAGACAGAGTTAGTGACTGACAGAGCCCCGGACTTCTGGAGCTGCATCCTTCCCACCATACTGCAGTACTTGCTTGTGCTGGTGAATCTCTATTTCCCTCCATCCATCCCCCCGTGGGTCAATTCTGCTCTCCCCTCTCTTGCTCGGTGCCCTGGGTTGCCTTATTGGGACTCCCTTACTCCCTGGACTCGGGATGGATTTGGCCAATGGCAGGCACTAGCAGGAGAGTGAGGACCAGGGAAGAAAGAGGCTGGGGTATTTCTTCTTCATTTCCTCTGTGCCCTGGGCAATGTTTTCCAGCAGTGGCTGCATCCATCCATCACTTCAACTTATAGGAGGTCTCTCTATCAGGAGCTGTTATTACTGGGCTCCTGGGACACTACTCCTACCCTCTGCCTCTTTAGGTCTAGGGTGACAACGGCCCACTTCTGTTGGCCACTGGGTGCTTCTCCATCTCCTGTTAACCCTACTTGCCCCACTGTCAAAGTCCCTCCATTAAACTCTCTGGAAACATCTAAGTTCAATTGCTTCCCACCGGGAAACTGATGTATGCCTGTTTGTACACTGGATGAAAAGTGAACTGAGAGTGAAAAGTTAGTTTTGTACTTTTATTTTTATAATGAAAAATGTTTCTTCTACTTCATTTTATATCACACAAAATAATTCCTTGAAAGTATTAAAACTCTGTATCCCAAGGTACATCCAAATGGCCAATGAACACATGAAGTGTGCTCAGTTTAATTAGTCATGAGGCACATGCAAATTATAGCTGTTATCAGAATGGCTAAAATGAAACAGACAGATAATACCGACTGCTGGAGAGGAGGTAGAACAACTGAAACTCAAGCGCTGCTGGCAAAAGTGTAAATTGACACAACATCACTTTGGAAAACAGCTTGACAGTATCAAACATGACTCTATAGTCCAGAAATTCCATTCAAGGTATACCTATTAGAAGTGCCCACATATGTATACCAAAAGACATGGGCCAGAATGTTCATAGTAGAACTATTTGCAACAGCCAAAACAGAAAACAGTCAAATCACCAGCAATAGTAGAACGAGTCGTGGTTTGTTCACATCATAGAAATGCAAGTCTTTACAGCAATATAAATGAATGATTTACAACTATGTGCAATCATGTAAATAAATATCACAAATATAATGTTGAGTGAAGGAAGCCATACTCAAAAACTACAAATACAGAAAAATTACCCTATACTGTTAGAAGTCATATATAGTTCCCTTTCCTGAAGGGAAGTGTCCAGGTGGGAGTTTCAGGGGTTTTGTGGGTCTGAGTGCTGATTACAAGGGTGTGCTCAGTTTTTTGAGATATTCATTAAAGTATATAGTTTTTGTTTTGTTTTGTTTTTTGAGGCAGGGCCTCACTCTGTCACCCAGGCTGGAATGCAGTGGTGGGATCACAGCTCGCTGCAGCCTCAAATTCCTGGGCTCCTTGGGAGACCTGGGCTCTGCCTCAGCCACCCAAGTAGCTGGGACTACAGACGTACACCACCATGCCTGGCCAATTTTGTGTTTTTATTATTTGTGTAGATAGGGTCCCTCCATGTTGACCAGGCTGCTCTCAAACTCCTGGCCTCAAGTGATCCTCTCCCAAAACTACATAGTCTCGATATGTGTACTCTTTTGTATGTTTATTATACACTAATAAAACCTTCTTTCCACGTTCAAATTTATTCTCCAGCAACCACCTGAATCAATATAACACATTAGTTCTAATTGGCAAATTACTCAAAAACAGAGACACCAAATTGTTTCCCTCACCAACATCTAGATATTTTCAAATCTTGTAGCAAGTGTTGCAAGCAAATGGCTAGACTAGGACCAGTGCGTTATTGGGAACCAATCCATTTACAGCATGTTTGCCCCACTTATAAATTCTAGATGTTTATTGCCAGAATAAATGAAATCATTTTCACATTGGATATGCCTGTACAATTTCCACTGTGTTTATCATACACATAGTGATAAAGAAGTGGGCCTAGATGTCTATTTTTAGAAGAAGTGTTAAGAGATTTTTGTCTTATGTCTAAAATATCTACCGTCTTATATTTAGAAATATCTAAAATATTTCTGCCACACACTTGGGTCATTGCTGGGGCAGAAGGAAGTCTGACAGAGGTTGTGTTAGGTCTTAGCATGAGGGTGGGCAGTCAGAGAGAAGGTACTATAGTGCAATGGTTAGGGCCCCCCAATGGCAGGGAAGTCAAGGGGCGGGGTTAGCCACTGAGACAGCTAATCTTGTCAAAGAAAACTCTTAGAAACATTTAACCTGAATCACAGTCATCTATATGCCAGCCATGTCCAACCTCAGAACGAGGAAAGGAAGAAAAGAAAAGACAGCTCAGCGCAGTACTGGGCAGAAACCACACAGCCTCTGTAGTAAGGCCAGGAGGCTATTGTGACCACACACATATGCCAACTTATGTTGGGGTCTACTTTTTGTAAGTAAGGTTGGGAGCAGAGTCACACAACAGCAACATCAAAGAGTGTATTGGAAGCTGTGGGACTGGGACGCAACAGTTGGTTAGGAGAACACTTCCAAGAACTACTTTAATTAGAGCATTAATTAGTGATGGAGCCTCATTAGAGTTCCCCAAAATCTTAGTGTAGCTTTCCCACATTTCCAATTGCAAGAGAACAAAGGCAAAGTAAGAAAGACAAGGCAGGACAGGGAGGACAAGAGGAAATGCATTGGTGAGCGTAACCAGCTGCATTTTTACCTACTGAAAATTAAGAAAAAAGTTTTCCTGTAAAAGACTCTCAATAAGTGTTATGGGAAATACAGTAGTATGAGCACAGGTGACTAATGACCATTTTAATTGGTAGTCAGGAAAAAAGGAGGAAAGAGGAAAGAGAAATAACCACAAAGATCTACAATTGTTATACAAGATGTACACGTAGAAAATCAAAATTTCATATATCCAATCTTTCTTTTGAGACACGGTGGCAACTTGTCTAATATATAATAAATAAATTGGATTTATAAAATGCTCACCAGCTATCATGCAGCCTTTTGGACAGCAAGTTTTGAAAAATTATATTAGAAGGAAAAATTAAGATCCTGAGTGATTACATAAATTGCTTCACCAAAGAATATATATTGAATTGTTTGGAAGTAAACAGCAGCTTTTTCTTAAGCATAAACATGTGGACTTAGGTATCTTAAACCTTTTACTCTGAATATTAATTCAGACCTCTTTACAAATCGTATTTTTTACCACCTTTTCTAGCTGAAACATGAAACTTTAATTTTCTCCCCTGACATTTGTCTAACAGGGATTGTTCATCTATCAAATTTGCAGGAAAGTGTCAGGTTGGTAGAAGGGTATTAAAATCACATGGCAAGAAAGTGACCTTTGAAATTCCTGTTTGACTAAATTTCTGGAGAAAGGAAAAGGAAGGAGGAAAGACAATATCATATATCTTTGTTAGTTTAATTCGCTGATGACTAGTGATTACTGCCAGGAAATTGTTGTTTGCAGGAAAGTTGAAAGGGATAGACTGTCTCAAACACTGGCCTCCCACATGGGGCAGGGGAGCTTTGAAATAGGACTCAAGTCCCAGCTTCCAGAAACTGGAGGAGAAGGCGGGACCCACTCAGAACCTTCCACTCTCTGCTAGTCAGGTTCGCTGACCGTCGATTCTCGGAAATTAGCCTTCCCTTTGTAGCAAAGTAGACATCAGAAAGCTAGAAGTTCAAAACAATTTAGCAAAATAAAGTATACTCAATGATGACAGCTGAATATTATCACTCTTACACTTTGACCCTTTTCATGCTCTTCCTGTTGTTCTTTCTCTTGGCTTTTTTTTTTTTTTTAAGTGTATATTTGTAACCATGGGAGGTATTCAATTTTTCTAAATTTTGTTTTATTTTTTACAAAAGCATTTCTTGTGTTGCTGTCTCATCATCACAGCCATATTTCAACTGGCTGCAGAAAATTCCATCAAGTGGATTACCAGAATTTATTGAACAAGTGCTCCATTTAGGGGCATTTAGGACATTTTTTTTCTATCTGCCCAGGCCTCCATCAGAAAACATCACTGTAGTTGTTGGCCAGGAAGAGCCAAGCTCAGGGAAATAAAGTCCAAAAAAAGTTCTCATTGGGACCAACCAGATCTGCCCCCTTTCCTGCCGGCCAAGGACTGGTGAGCACTGGGTGGGTGGCTGGAAAAGGAGTCACAGTGTCCCTAACTTAATCCCCAACCCTGAAGGGCTTTGGTGACAACAAAACAGCATAGAGAGCCCAGCCCAGAGCAGTTAATCAAATGCCAATTTCCCCCTCAGGTTAACTAATGAGAATTTTTTATATGCAAATCAGCCTACCTTTTAATGTTAGCATCTCACTTTCTTGGGGGAATGCCCCTAGACTAGAATCACTAAATGCAAAAAGGCATTCCTGTGTAAAGGCATCCTTGACTCTGCAAATTGCTCCTCTGGCCAGATGTCAGAAGTTCCTTCCATTATTACTACTCCTAAAATGAACACACTCAGATATTCATACCAGGGATGGAGATTAAGTAATTCCTGCCTTTCCCCTGCCTCCCCTTTCCCTAGACCCCCACAGCCTAGCCTCAATTCAGCTGCCCAATTGATTACGTGAACCCAAACGTATCTGAGACAGTTCTTAACCAACTTAGAAAGTTTATTTTGCCAAGGTGAAGAATGCACCTGTGACACAGCCTCAGGAGACCCGGAGGACATGTGCCCAAGGTGGTCAGGGTACAACTTGCTTCCATACACTTTAGGGAAACATGAGACATCAGTCAGTACATGTAAGATTTACATTGGTTCTATCTGTAACCAATGTAAGAGTGGGACATCTTGAAGTGAGTGGAGGAGGCTTCCAGATCACAGGTAGATTTAAAAATTTTCTGATTGGCAATTGGTTGAAAGAATTATTATCGATAGAAAGGAATGTCTGGGTTATGATGAGGGGTTGTGGAGACCAAGGTTTTATCACACCGATGAAGCCTCGAGGTAGCAGGCTTCAGAGAGAATAGATTATAAATGTTTCTTATCAGATTTAAGATCTGTGTTGATGTTAATGCTGGTTGGTGTTTCTTTTTTTTTTCTTTTTTTTTTTTGAGACGGAGTTCCTCTCTGTTGCCCAGGCTGGAGTGCAGTGGCGTGATCTCGGCTCACTGCAACCTCCAACTCCCGGGTTCAAGCAATTCTCCTGCCTCAGCCTCCTGAGTAGCTGGGATTACAGGCATGTGCCACCACGCCCGGCTAATTTTTTATATTTTTAGTAGAGACGGGGTTTTGCCATGTTGACCAGGCTGGTCTTCAACTCCTGGCCTCAAGTGATCTGCCCACCTCAGCCTCCCAAAGTGCTAGTATTACAGGCATGAGCCACTGTGCCTGACATGGTTGGCTTTTTCTGAATTTAAAAAGGGAGGAGAGTATAATGAGACATGCCCATGTCCCACTTCCATCATGGCCTCAACTAGTTTTTCGGGTTAACTTTGGAATTCCCTTGGCCAAGAGGAGGGGTCCATTCAGATGACGGTGGGGTTGGGGGGGGCTTAGAATTTTATTTTTTGTTTACATTCACATTGAAACTGCCCTGAATTCAGATTGCACCCTACCTTCTTCAAAGCCCCGCCCAGACTCTTGCTCTAACAAATAGGCACACTCCCACCTCAGGCTTACACACTGGCTGTTCCCTCTGCCTGGAAGGCTCTTCCACAGGTGTGAATAGTGTCCTCTCCAACCTCCTTCCACATTCTGCTCAAGTGTTCCCTGCCCTGTCCACATTGTTGAAAGTGCAGCCCCCAAACTTATTCTGCCCTGTTCTTGTCCCTGCTTTGTCCTTCTGCATGGTACTTACCATCATCTGACATCCTCTTTTGCTTATTTGCTTCTGGTCTGTCATACACAACCAGATAACCAGCTTGCTAAGGCAGGGGTCCTTGTGGATGTGACTTGCTGCTGTATTCCCAGCATTGAGAATAGAATCCACCTATTATAGATACTCAACAAGGATTCATTAAATGTATGTTTTAAACCAGTGATTTAGTAATTGCTTTGATATTGCCATTGGGTCATATCCTTTTGGAGACATATTAAATTTGCCCTTGAAATTCATGTCATTGAACGATCTTCCCTTCCCTTCCCTTCCCTTCCCTTCCCTTCCCTTCCCTTCTCTTTCCTTCCCTTCCCTCCCCACCCCTCCCCTCCCTTTCCCTTCCCTTCCCTTCTCTTCTCTTTTCCCCTTCCCTTTCCTTCCTTTCCCTTTCTTTATTTTGTCCTGCTCTGTCACCCAGGCTGGAGTGTGGTGGCATGATCTTGGCTCACTGATACCTCCACCTCCTGGGCTCAAGTGATCCTGCCATCTCAACCTCCCAAGTAGCTAGGACTACAGGCACACACCACCATGTCCAGCTAATTTTTGTAATTTTTGTTTTGCCATGTTGCCCGGACTGGTCTTTAACTTCTGGGCTTAAGCAATTTGCCCATCTCAGTCTCCCAAAGTGCTGGGGTTACGGATGTGAGCCACCACGCCTGGCCTGAATGACCTTCTAAGTAAGACCAACATATAAGATGCTTTTTACTTCAGTAATGGAACTTTGTTGACAATGTAACCCAAAATACAATCACTGTAACCCCACAGCCTGTTCTATGGGTTAGAATTTTTAAAACTCCCATTCTTTACTCTTTTTTTGCTTAGGACCACTGTATCTGCCTGCAAAAGTCATATCAAACAGTGAAAACCTTTTTCTGAAAAGCCCTCAGATGAATACATATAGCAACTTTTTCTTTCTCTAGGAGAAATGACTCAGGCCAGTTTACCAGAGGATAGAAAGCAACTCCCTGACTCTGTCCCCAGAGAAGTCTGTCTGGGCGCTGCTCTCCCAATGAAAGTATAACGTCCCAATGAGAAAATTTACCAGGTCACTTTGGTCTGAGATGTTGTAACAAAGCTTTGGAATCAAATTCAAGTCAAACAGAGATGGTATCATGGTTTTCCTTTGAAATGACATAATAGAGATTTACAAGAGGAGAAGGTTGAAAATGAAATTGTGCAGATACCCATGGCCTGCCCTGGGTGCCCTGCCTACCTGCCACTTCACCTCCCTACTTCATGCCCACTGTCCTCATTGTTGATGGCCACTCACTGCATTCCCAATTAGCACTTCCCTGCTACAGGCCAGAGGCACAGGGGAGTTCAGATCTCTCTGAAGTGGCCCTGAAACAATGGTTACTCTAAGTTGATGCGTGAATATGCAATTCCCTTGCCCTCCTGTGGGATAACTCTGGCTAGTTGACTCACTCCGGAGCTGAATCCATCCAGGCATTGAGTGGACCACACCCTCCATTCTGTCTTCCATTCATTGTGTCCTTAGCTTCACTCCTCACATCAACTCTGCACCCAATCCGTATCCTAGGATCGCTTTCTGAGAGACTCCAGACTGAGACAATGTCCATTTCAAAAGGGCACCTACATGTGCCAAGCCCTTGATCAAATGACACTTTTTTTTTTTGAGACGGAGTCTCGCTCTGTCACACAGGCTGGAGTGCAGTGGTGTGATCTTGGCTTACTTCAAGCTCCGCCTCCCAGGTTCACACCATTCTCCTGCCTCAGCCTCCCAAGTGGCTGTGACTACAGGCCCCCACCACCACACCCAGCTAATTTTTAGTAGAGACAGGGTTTCACCATGTTAGCCAGGATGGTCTCCATCTCCTGACCTTGTGATCCACCCACCTGTCTTGGCCTCCCAAAGTGCTGGGATTACAGGCATGAGCCACCGCACTCCGTCCAGGTATTACTCTTTCTTGTTGCTTTTATCTTTCTTTCTGATATTCTCTCCTATTTCCTTCTTTTTTCCTGCTTTCCTCCCCCGCACATTCTTATCTTTTGTCCCTTCTCTGTCTCTTTCTGTTACCTAAATACCAGGGGTCTCTGTCTAGGTCCCACTGCTAGAGGCACAGAAAGCCAATCACAGAGACAACAAGTATTAGCAGGGAAGAAGGCTTTTTGGATGCTGCAGTCAAGGAGGACGAGAGATAACTCTCAAATCTGTCTTGCCTATGGACTAAAATTGAGGTTTATATAGCCGGGGAAGAGATGTAGCTGCCTACAGGAAGAAGTTAGGAAGGAGTAGGGAAGCAATGCTGCTGAGTGAGGGGTCTGGGATCTCATCCTCTGAATGCGGTGATCTGGTGAGTTTCAGTCCCTTGCCTGAGGGTGGGTTTCCTGAGGAAGGAACTCAGATGAGACAAATGTAAATTTCAAATTTAAGACCAGGAGGGTTGATTTCTTCTTTTATTAAAAAACTTATAAATATCGTCTCTATGGGAGATTGAGCTGGGTTCTTTTTCTTTCATGCTTTGAGCTTTGAAATGCCAGCTTACCCAGGTGATTGCAAACCCTTTACAGCCACTAAAACCAAGTGGTTATTCTCATAGAACTGCACCCCAGGCCACTGGGAGGGCTCAGTGGGATTGGGACATCATTAATGGATTCAGACAAGGTAAGATGAGATCTCTTTGCCTGTAGAAGCCTCAGCTTGCTGACATCTATGCCAGGGCAGCCTCCGGAAACTTGGCACAGCCAGGGAGAAAGTCGATAAACCAAGGGCAAGACTGCTGGGATGTAGCACCTTACTATCCTGTCAGGTGAACTTGACAATGAGCCCAGGCGATCCTTGCCCCGGGGGGCTTCAATTTGCATTGTCACTGAAGCCTCTAAGAAGTTAGGACTGCCAAACTACAATGTTCTGTGGACGTTTGACAGTATAAGGAGGGGTTATGAGCCAACTGCTACATTAAACTCTGCATTGAACAAGAATTAGGTAATTTTAGCCTAGGGCAAAACATTACCGATCCCTATCATGTGTCAGTGCACTGCACTATACTGGCTACGCTTTTAAAGCTGCTCTTCAGTGATTTGTATTTTCTAAGACTCAAAGTTGGGAAAGGTGGAAACATATGGAAAGAAATTATTGGAAGTCACCATAGCAAGTCAAAAGGGAGAATGTGATCTTTCATATGCTGATTTCATAAAATGTATGCTTCTGATAAGAAGAGATACTACACTTGATCTTAGCCAAAAGAAACAATAGGTGTGTGTTTCTGGTCACTAGAGCACACATTTCTGGTATTTCCACTCCCTGACACCCCACATCCCCTCAGCACCCAGCATCTCCCAGCATCCCAATCCAAAATCTTCCTGGGGTGTCTGGGACCCTTCTGTCCTTGGGAGCAGCCCCCCACCCATGGCTGGTGGGAATGGATTAATAATTATTCTGGCAACCTTCTCCTCTCTCCCCACTCTGAGATGTGCTCTACACAGTCTCCCAGCATTCCGCGGTAGGACTGTACCCCAGTTGATTTTGGCAGTTACCTGCTCAGTCACAGGCTTTTAGTGGCTGTTTTCCTCCTGTGTCTCATCCCCATCCCCTGCTAGTGTTTCCTAATGTCACCTCAAACATAAACCTTTGGACTCTTATCCTTGAATTAGGGGATCTTCTGGCAGAATACAGAGTGAAACTCACAAAATCCAGAAATCTACTTAACATTAAATTTATCTAAAAATGAAAAGGCTAATGATGGTACGAATTTCTTATAAAGAACTTTTGTTTGTTTGTTTGTTTTTGAGATGGAGTCTCGCTCTGTCACCCAGGCTGGAGGGCAGTGGTGCCATCTCGGCTCACTGCAACCTCCACCTCCTGGGTTCAAGTGATTCTCCTGCCTCAGCCTCCCTAACAGCGGCAATTACAGGCGTCCGCCACCACGCCCGGCTAATTTTTTTGTATTTTTAGTAGAGATGGGGTTTCACCGTGTTAACCAGGATGGGCTCGATCCACCCGTCTCGGCCTCCCAAGGTGCGGAGATTACAGGTATTAGCCACTGTGCCCAGCTATAAAAGAATGTTTTAACTGATACTTCTGTTTGAGCTCAGATATGTATATCCGTTGGGGGTAGTACCAGGCAAAAATGTGAGACAGCAGGAAAACTTTGTTGTACGGGGTCCTGGGCCTCCCTCACTAGGCCACACATCCAGTGTCCTCATCACACTATCTGGCAACTGTCAGGTTGTCCTAAATGTCCCTCCAGGAATCCTCCTTGCTTCCCAGATGCCAGTCTCCATTTCATACTCATACTCTCGGTCTTCCTCAACACACCCTCTGACTCTATGAACATCTACATACCGCACCTGTGAATCTTGTGGAAAAACCCGACACGTGAATCTCCTCAGACATTCATCCCTACCTGCCGCCTTGGAGACATGGTAAGTCCAGCCACAGCTGCCTTTCCCTCATCTCCTGACACTGCCGGGTGTTTATGTCCTCCCTGGGTGTGTCAGTCCTCACCAGAGCCTCCATTGCACCCTCCAGGACAGGAACTGCAGCAGACCTAGCACCCAGGTGCAGGCTGCCCTAGCTCTGCCTGTCAGTACTGGACAGAAGTCCCAAAACATATGCAACAGATTAAATAGAGACGCAGATCCACTGAAGTTCCTCCCATCAAGAGCTATAGTCAATTTCCTCTCTCCTTGATTCTGAGCAGGCCTTGTGTTTGCTTTGACCATAGAATGTGGCAGAAGTGACACTGAGATATATGATTTACTGAAACCTGCAGGGGAGAATCCTCCCTTGCCTTTTTCTAGTTTCTTGTGTGTTTCTGGCAATCTGGTTTTCCGTGGTGTATGCATGTGTCCCTTTGATCTGTCTTCACACAGTGGTCTCCCTGTGTCTCCTCACATCATCTTCCCTCCATGCCCGTCTATGGGTCTAAATGTCTCTTTTTTATAAGGACATCAGTTATATTGGATTATAGCCCACCCTCATCTTAATGATCTCATCTTAACCTCTGTGAGGACCCTATTTCCAAGTAAATGCACATTCTGAGGTACTGGGGATTAGGATTTTAACACATCATAGTTTAAAAACATCTGGAAATAGGAACCTATCTTATATATCTTTAATAAAAATAGTATTAGCATCATTGTTTTTAATTTTCTTTTTTAAATAACTCCCAGCCTGGGCAGCATGTTGAAACTCTGTCTCTACAAAAAATACGAAAAATTAGCTGGGCATAATTGTGTGTGCCTGTGGTCCCAGCTACCTGAGAGGATGAGGTGGAGGATCACCTGAGCCTGGGGAGGTCGAGGCTGCAGTGAACCATGATCGCACCACTACACTCCAGCCTGCATCTCAAAAAAAAAAAAAACAAAACAAACTCCAATTAAGCTAAAAAAAAAACCACAATTGAATTATCTTTCAACAAATTTCACCTCAATTGGAATGGTCAATAAACACACATGCTAGAACCACACAATCTGTATTACTGATTTTTTTTTTTTTTTTTTTTTTTTTTTTTTTTTG